>NW_024081827.1:481774-513257 GCF_003009895.1 Hyaena hyaena | reverse complement strand
TTATGTGGAAACTAATTTGACAATAAACTATTTGTAGGAAAAAAAAAAAAAAAAGAACCCTTACAAATAAAGCAAAAAGAGAGCCCAAAGCAACAATTACTTGCCATATATAACTCCTTATTGATGCCAAGATACTTTCCATTTCCACAGCCAACATCAGCCACTAATGAACCACTTGGCAAAGCTTTCAAAAACTCCACCACGTGTGGCCAAGGGGTATGTCTCGTGCTGCTGAAGTGCCCGGCAATCTCTTCATAGACTCGGTGGACGTATTCTTGCTCCAGTTGTGAGGCTTCCCTGTCGCTCTCCGGAAACGATGGGGGGGTCTCCTTCATCTGGCTGTCACAGACCAGAGGGTAACCTAATGAAAAATTAAATCAATAAAAACCTTTCATTTTTATACAAGTGATTCATAAGGTATCACGTTTTCTTATAAGAACAAGTAAATCCATCCAAATTTGGTGACGAGGGCTAAGCAGGCTCTGATTTATCAGCTTAAAAACAGCTAGCACCTAACAAGTCCAGTTTTATGTGCGAGGGTCTAGCATACACAGAAGGGAAAAATCCGTGTGCGACGGAAATGACTGCAAGCCTGCAGGCCTTATAATGCCGGTGCCTATTTCCCATCGGGATTAAGGGTCCTCTCACTCAGGAAAGCATCCTGATGGGCCTGGCCCAGCCAGGGGAAATTAGCTGAACTAACGCGATGTAGGGTTTTTCTCTTGGTGGGTGAAGCAGACAGGGTCTGGGGCCCTCGGACTCTCAGAAAAACAAGGCCTAGCAGCAAAGTGCGTCGTTCGGTAATGATGACAGGCATTTAACGAGCACTATTTGAAGCCGTTTATACGTGTGTTCTCAGTTCATCCACTTCACAGAGGAGGAAACTGCAGCAGAGAACAGCAAATAACAATCCTCAAGTGACAAAGATGGCAAGTCACACAGCCGGGACTGCACCCAGCCAGCGGGAACGCCAGAGCCCACATCTCAGTGACTACAGGGCCGCCTCCTTCAGCAGAATCAGCAGACTCCAAGGAGAACGCCATCAAGTCAAGATGATGAAGGAAATTTAGGGTACGTGGGTATTCTAATTCTAAACCCAATTCTGAAGTTGTCCCCTGTTCTCTGCAATCATGTCTAATACTCATTTTAAATCTTTGCCTATTCTCTGCTATCCTAGAATTTCCCTTTATCTTCAGCCGAAGTCCATGACACGCACCGTTTTATTCTGGAGAATAACGGAGAAAGGAGCAGTGTCCCCAGAGAAACCAGTCAGGACCAAGGAAATTATCAGAAATTGTGAGGGGCTAAGAATTGGGCTTCAGGAATTCTCTCTGACTATAGTTAGTGGGTGCTGAACCTGGACCACCGGGCAGGAGACGGCTCATCTATGTGGACGTGTGAAGGGGAGCTCTCAACATGTTATGCGGATGTTTCAGAAAAAGGGCAGCCCCAGAAAGCCTGAGGCTCTAAAACGTCCGTGAGAAAACAGACAGGTTACCTTATCTTGGTCACATCAGAATCACACTACAATATACATTACAATTATCCCAAAATGATCTTAGGAAAATTTTATTCTCTTGGAAATTATAAATATCTTAAATTAGCTAAAGCAAGGAGCAACCTTTATCTTTAAAAACCCACACATTTTGACAGAAAATATCCAAAAGATGGCCTTGAACATGAAAAACATCAGTAAGCTGAAAATACAGTCAGAGCTTCTATAATACGGTTTACATTTAATTAATGTCCACAACGAAGAAACATTCGCATAAGAAAACCGGCCTGTCTCTGCAACTAGACTTCAGGATCCTGGAGAACATGAGCCATGCTTTATTTTTCAGGATCTTGTGAAACTACTGGCAGTTTAGACACTCAACAAATACTAAATAGGCTTTTTTTTTTAATTGATAAAAAACTTGATGGTTTAAGGTAGCAATGACACTTTTAGCAAAAGAAAGAAAAATCTGTTTTAAGCTTCACTAACACCAAGATATCAAATACAGCAATTTCGAGTTTTCTAACAGATACTATTTACAAAATGAAAGGGATTTTTTATTCTTTGAGTCTAAGAAACACAGGGCATGATGTACTTGTACAGAGAAGTAGAAACAACATCCTGCTAACATTTTTGAGCACTTCTTTTATTCCCTTCGCGATTTCCAAACTGACCAAAACACAAACCACTGTTTATCCCTCTAGAGCTACCTACTTACTAAGGAACAATCTGTCACCTCTAACTTCCTCAGTGGGTTAATGAGAAGTAATTTAGAAACAACACAAACTGTTTCCAATAAAACCTATTTCTGTACAAGTGATATTTTAATGTCCTACAACTGTGACTTCAATAAATAAAATACTTATTCGGCATCCAACTATGCTCAATTATTTCCTATATTTAGGAAAAATAAAGATGAATAAAATGCAGTCCCTGCCTTCAAGGAATATAAGCTCTAAAGGGGGTGGGTGAAGAAAAATCTACCTAAGTACAACACTAGGCAAAATATGGGAAATACCATTAGTGAAGTTAAGACCAAGCTCTCCTTAGTTATAATGGGATTTTAAAATATCTTTACACTTGATTTACTCCATTGTACAGTGGAACCAAAATTATATACTTACTACAATTACAAGGTGTTTGCCTCACTTTCCTAAATGTAAATGATGTCCTTATTCCCCTCTTGCTTAAAGTTAAGTCTCCAACATCACTGGTGATAATTCCACTTTTGTGACCCTTGGATGCTTGAACAGTATCAAATTTTCTGGGTGTGATTCTAAAAACAACAGTCAAAATAATTTATTTAATACCACATTAATAAAAATATTTCAGGTCCTCTCAAAAATATTAAGGGAACATAACAAATCTAGAAGAATTTATTTCAAATACCTACTGGATTCCCTGAATTGTTAAGCATTGTAGAGAAAACAAAGAAATAGAAGTCTCTATCTTAAAAAGTTATCCTCAGGGTAATCATATTAAAAGAATGCACAACTAACAAATTATTCAAGAGATACAAACAGAATAACAAATATTTAATTAATACCAATTCTGAGAGAGAAAAAAAAATAAGGAACAGAAGGAGCAAAGAGGAAACAAACAGTAAAAAAAAATTAAATCCAATCAATAATTATGTCAAATGTAAAAGGACTAATACATTCAATTAAACAAAGATTGTCAAATTGGATTAAAAAAATAAAATCCAATTATATGCTAGTTATAAGAGGTGCATACCTTAAAATAAGGACAGAGAGTGGTTGAAAACAAAGATTGAAAAACAATATGATATACTAAAACATGATAAACCAAAAAGAGTATTTTGCATATTCTAAGCACAACCAAAAGGAAAGAGGTATAGCTAAACTAATCAAACTTGACTTCAAAGGAATAAGAGAGATAAAAAAGGACATTTCATAATAACAAGTGTCAATCCAACAGAAATACATAAAAACTGTATTTATTTGTATGCCTAAGTAATGACACAGCCTCAAAATACATAAAGCAAAAAGTGAACAAAAAAATCACAGGAGAAATAGACAAATACATAATTCTCATTGTAGCTTTGAATACATCTTTCTTAGTAAAGTGAAATCTAGTTGAGGGTCAATGACAACATCAAAAAACAACAGATAATGGAAGTTGCAGGCTGCCTCACATTCTCACCAGTACTCACTATTATCTAAGTTTTATTTTAGCCATTTTAGTGAGTGAAAAGCGTATGAAATTGTGGTTTTAATTTGTAGTTCTCTGATGACTAATGATGTTGTATATCTTTTCATGTGCTCATTAGCCATTCATTGACATATATATATATATGAATATATAAATATATATGTTTATATATTTGTGAAGGATCTGTTCAAATCTTAAGCCCAAGCCTTTATTGGATATATGTATTCTGGATATTTTCTCCCCATGTGTAGCATGCCTATTGACTTTTTTTAATGACATTTTTTGATGAGCAAAAGTTTTTAATGTTGATGCAGTTCATCTGTCTTCTTTCTGTGTTCTAAAATCTGTCTTTAAAAAAACTTTCCTACCCCAAAGTTGCAAAAATATTCTCTTGTATTTTTTTCTAGATGTTTTACAGCTTTTGTTTTTACATTTAAATCTATGACCTACCTCTTATTACTTTTTGTAAATTGTGTGAGGCAGATAATGGTTCATTTTATTTATACAAGGCCATCCAATGGTCTCAGCACCATCTGTTTAAAAATTTCCTTTCCACACTGAATTACACTGGTGTCTTTGTCAAAAATCGACTGATCTTACATACGACAGATGTATTCTGACCCAATGGTCTACCTGTCTATACACCAACACTATACTCTTTTGATTATGTAGCTTTAGTAAATTTTAAAAATCAGGTAAAATAAATCCTCCAACACTGTTCTTCTGTTTCAAGATTGTTTTGATTATTCTAGATCCCTCACATTTCCTTATAAATTTTAGAATCTGCTCACCAATTTCTATAAAAAAGTCTAAAGATTTTAATTAGAATTATACTGAAATATTAGATCAACTCGGGACAACTGATATCTTAACAATATTAGGTTTCTATCCATGATCATGGCATCTCTATCTCTTCATTCATTCTTTTTTTTAAATGTTTTTAATGTTTTTATTTATTTCTAGGAGAGAGAGAGAGAGACAGCATGAGCAGGGGAGGGTCAGAGAGAGAGGGAGTCACAGACTTTGAAACAGGCTCCAGGCTCTGAGCTGGCAGTCAGCACAGAGCCCGACGCGGTGCTCGAACCCACGAACCGCGAGATCGTGACCCAAGCGAAAGTCGGACGCCCAACCGACCAAGCCACCCAGGCGCCCCTCTCTTCATTCGTTCTGATCTTCATTAATTTCCCTCAGCAGTATTTCATGATTTCAGTGTATAGGTGCTGCATATCTTTTGTTAAGTTATTCCTAAGATTTAAGCCTTCTTCTTTTGGGGGCACCTGGGTGGCTTAGTTGGTAAGCATCTGACTTTAGCTCAAGTTATGATCTCATAGTCCATAGGTTCAAGCCCCACATCAGAGCCTAGAGTTTGGTTTGGATATTGTGTCTCCTTCTCTCTCTGCCCCTCCACTGCTCATGTTCTCTCTCTCTCTCCCTCCCTCTTTCTCTTTCTCTCTCTGAAATAAACAAACATTTTTTTAAAAAATCTTTTTTTAAAAAATGTTCATTTATTTATTTTGAGAGAGAGAAAGAAAGCAAGCAACCAGGGAAGGGGCAGAGAGAGAGGGAAAGAGAGGATCCCAAGTAGACTCCACACTGTCAGCGTGGAACCTGAAGGGGAAGCTCAAACTCACAAACCATGAGATCATGACCTGAGCCAAAATCAAGAGTCAGACACTTAACCAACTGAGCCCCAGATGCCCCAAGATTTAAATCTGAGGCCAAGTTTTCTGATTGAGTTACCCTAGCAAGTCTATCTCCCTATAGAGGTGGGTTTTACATTCAGAGAGAATGTGCTACGCCTCAAAGGTCTGAGCAAATTATACAAGAGCATAATTTTATACTTAAGATGTTGATTTCTCTTTATTAAGAGCCAGATACGTTTTTTCTATACATCTAAAATAGAGAAAGTTCAACTATATCATTACAATGGATTTGACCCTAACGTGAAAATAATGTATTTCAGTTCTGTTTTCGTTTTGTCACTGTTATACTCGTTCTTCAATTCTTTATTAGAATCAGAACTCTCAAAAGGCAACAAAAAGCACAAATAAACAACTGGGACTACATCAAACTGAAAACCTTCTGCACAGTGAAGGAAACCATCCACTAAATGAAATGGCCAGCTACAGGATGAGAAAAAATATTTTAAATTATGTATCTGGTAAGGGACTAATATCTAAAATATATAAACCACTCATACAACTCAACAGTAAAAACCAGGGCATTTAAAAATGGGCAGAGGAACTGAAGAGACATTTTCCAAAGAAGACACAGAGACGGCCAATAGGTACATGAAAATGTATTCAGTATCACTCATCACCAGGGGAATATAAATCAAGACCACAACGAGATACTACCCACACCTGTTAGACTGGCTATTACTAAAAAGCTAAGAAATTACAAGTGTTGGCTAGTGTGTCGAGAGAAGGGAACCCATGTGCACTGTTGGTGGGAATGTAACCTGGTGCAGTCACTGCAGAAAACAGTAAGGAGATACTCAAAAATTTAAAAGGAGAACTACCATATGATCCAGCAACTTCACTTCTGGATTTTTATCCAAAGGACACAAAAACACTAACTTGAAAAGATATCTGCACTCCAAGGTCACTGCACCATTACTTACAACAGCCAAGACTTGGAAACAACCTAAGTGCCCATCCATGAATGAATGAAGAGAATGTGATGGGTGTGCGTGTCGGGGAGAGGGAAGGGTAATGAAATATTATTCAGTCATAAAAAAGAAAGGGGGGCGCCTGGATGGCTCAGTTGGTTAAACATCCGACTTCGTTGCTCAGGTCACGATCTCACGGTTTGTGGGTTTGGGCCCCAAGTCAGGGTTGTCAGTTCAGAGCCTGGAGTCTGCTTTGGACTCTCTGTTTCCCTCTCCCTCTGCTCCTCCCTGACTCATGCTCTGTCCCTCTCTGTCTCTCAAAAATAAATAAATGTTAAAAAAAATTTTTTTTACGAAATAAAAAAGAAAGAAATCTTTCCATTTGCAACAATGTAAATGGACCCTGAGAGTATTATGCTAAGTGAAATAAGTCTGGCAGAGAAAAACAAATCCCATATGATCTCACGTATATATGGAATGTAAATCAAAAACAGAAACAAATCAAACTTGGGGCACCTGGGTGGCTCAGTTGGTTAAGCATCTTACTCTTGATTTTGGCTCAGGTCATGATCTCACTGGACTGTGAGATCAAGCCCCGCATCGGGCTCTGCACTGATGGTGTGGAGCCTACTTGGGAATTCTCTCTTTCCCTCTATCTCTGCTCCTCCCCTGCTCGTGTCTTTCTCACAATAAATAAACAAACATTTTTTAAAAACCTTACAGGTATGCTGAACAGATTGGTGGTTGTGGGTCTACTGGGGGTCGGTGAGGGTAGGAAGAGCTGTGTAAGATGGGTGAAAGTAGTCAAAGATACAAATTTCCAGTTATATAAATAAATCTTGGGGAGGCAGTGTACCTGGTGACTACAGTTAACAACACTGAACTCCATGTTTGAAAGTTGCTAACAGCAAATCTTAAAAGTTCTCATCCCAAGAAAAAAGCCTGTAACTACATGTGGTAATGGATGTTAACTAGACTTAATGTGATCATTTCACAACATATATATATAAAGAATCATTATGTTGTACACTTGAAACATAATTTATATGTGAATTTAATAATTTTGTTTATATCTCAATTTATTTATTTATTTTTAATGTTTTATTTATTTCTAGGAGAGAGAGAGAGAGAGAAAGACACAGCGTGAACGAGGGAGGGTCAGAGAGAGAGGGAGTCACAGACTGAAACAGGCTCCAGGCTCTGAGCTGGCAGTCAGCACAGAGCCTGACGCGGGGCTCGAACCCACGAACCGCGAGATCATGACCTAAGTGAAAGTCGGACGCTTAACCGACTAAGCCACCCAGGCGCCACTATATCTCAATTTAAAAAAGAATCAGAATTCTCAGACTGATATCTTTTTAAACCACATCATAATTAATTAATTTGGGTACTAAAAAGAAGTATTTTACAGGTCTTGATGCTATTTTAAAAAGTATTTTATTTCAGGGGTGCCTGCGTGGCTCAGTTGGTTAAGCATCTGACTTCAGCTCAGATCATGATCTCGTGGTTCATGAGCTCAAGCCCCACGTCAGGCTCTGTGCTGACAGCTCAGAGCCTGGAGCCTGCCTCAGATTCTGTGTCTCCCTCTCTCTCTGTGCCCCTCCCCAGCTCTCTCTTCTCTCTCTCTCAAAAATAAATATTTTTAAAAATTGTTTAAGTATTTTATTTCATTTTCCAAAAGTTAATTTTTGAATCTTAACCTAGTATGCTACAACTATGCTATATTCAGTTTAGTTCTAGCATTTGTTTGGTAGATTTCCTAGGATTTTCTACATCCACATCATAAAGAGTTTTACTTCTTCCTTTCAAATCTCAATGATTTTTATTTCATTTTCTCAACTTATTATACTATGTAAAACACCCACTATAATATTAAATAGAGGTAGTAAGAGCAGACATCCCTGCCTTGTTCAGGATCTTAGGAAAAAGCATTCAATATTTCACCTTTCAATACAATGTTAGCTGTGGGTTTCTCACAGATACCCTTTATCCAACTAAAGATGCTTTCTTCTTGTCCTAGTTTGCCAAGTTTTTATCATGAATGGATACTGAATTCTGTCTAATACAATTCCTGCATCAATCAAGACGATTAAATATCAAACATAGGAAAAGGAAGCTTACTGCACTGAGGGGCTGGTGCAGGTGGAAAGCCTAGAGGGCACAGGGGACACCATATAAATTTGGGGGAAAGAGAGCACTCGAGTCCAGCTGTACGGCCATGGCTAAGGGCATAGATCCTGAGGCCAGACCGCCTGGCTTCTCATTTTGACTCTGCCACATAATGGTTCTATGGCTTTACACAAGGTCCATAACCTCTTTATGCTCCAAGCTGCTTTAAAAATGGGGATAAAGCACGGAATGAACTTTCCACTTTGACTGTATAAGTGAGCGGATTGTGTGAGACTCTAAGCACAAGGGCCAGCACAAAGAAAATGTTCCAAAAGGAATTTAAAAGGAGAGTCAAATAAACTTATAAATAAGCGCCTTCTAAGGTAGTCAAATACTCTCCAGGAGAGAAGCAGTGGGGTTACTTAGAAATGTGTCATTTGCCGTTAAACACATTGGAATAGTTTCATTTCCAAACAACACAGTGTTCTCTTCACCCACTGCAGCTTTCCATTCCCTGTTTGTAACACAGACAAGATCGATTTAGTTTCCAGGTGACTCTGTCACAAGATAAACATGACAGCACTAGCACAGCGGTAAGTGACAGCTGATGCTCAGCCTCAGTGTGGGGAACCACAGAACGTGGCGGGAACCACGGAGAACTTGAGAACGTCCGCCTTTAGATGAACTTGGGGCTTCATCTACAGAAGGCCAGTGGCTGTTCCTCATACTGCGGCCAAGGATTACTAGGGCCCAATGTTGTCTCACTTCCCAATTTTCAAAAGATGCTGAAGACGTAGATTTTTATGTGAAAGCTCCTGATTTTTATATGCATGCAATTGTTTAATGTTCTACCGCACAGACCACCACTGCCCCAGCCAAAGAGAACAGGTCTGACCACCATATCTGACCCACGTGCTGCCCTTCTGCCTTCTCTGATTCAGGGCATGACGAATAGAATAGGAAATCTGAACTGGATCAAATTAAGAGTTTGTAATTAACATTATAGGGCAGAGTTAATTAACTTTTTTTTGTTTAAAGTAAACTCTACCCCCCACATGGGGCTCAAACTCACAACCCCAAGATCAGGAGTCACGTGCTCTACTGAGCCAGCCAGACACCTCAAGTCACCCTCCTTCAATGCATACCCCTCAGCAGTGCTTTCTACCGCTTTGCTTTCAGCACAGAGATCATTGTTAAGGTGTATTTCCTGTGGTTTTTGCAAATTTTTAAGTGTATTATATGTGCTTTTTCCATCTCTTCTCCAGTGCACCCAGAGATTCTGATGAATGCCTCCACGGCTGGTGTATCAGTGTTTGGTCAGTCTCTCTCTATTCCTGTCTCTACCTGTAGCCCCTCCCTCCCTAACCTACCCATTCCCTTTCTCTTTCTCTTCCCAATACACACACACACATACATAGTCACATTATGAATATCGACAGTAGTCATTAAAAATAATACTTAAGGGTTTTTTTTCTCTGAAATTATTGAAAAGTTTTGATTCTAGAGAAAGGTTTAAAAATAAATATTGTCTGCAGTTCAGTTTTCCAGAGATAATTCCTCTTAACATTGAACAGAATAATATACTTCGAATGAGAAAATAATGTGATCAAAATGATGTTTAGGAGAATTAATCTGTACCACCACCCAGAATAGATTAAAATATGTTTATAACACAGGTCTATCAAAAGCCATTTTTCATTTTGTATTTGCCAAAATATCATTACTCTTAAGTTTAAATGTTGCCAGTAGTACAAATGCTTAAACTTAAAGAAAATGTGAATATTCTCAAAATTCTAGGAATATCTGAAACCATTGGGTTGCCTCACATTTTTCATTTACTGTAAGGGAAAATATTTTAGATGGCCATGAAAAAAATCAGGTAAATTTAAGCCTCATTGCATAAAATCAGGCCATTGGTTTTCATGGTTCACGTTCAAGACTGGTTACAAATTCATTTATACGTTCTTTCCTTGAATTCTTATAAAAATGCATCATCTCCCAGCAGGACATTACTAGTAAGTACAGAACTCAGCAGTGTTTTAAGTAGAATGTTAGTAAATTTTTATGGTGTGGTGCTTCTCTTCTCAAGACTAAAGATACATTCTTATCCAAAGTGCATAGAACCCATTTGTTTGAGATTAGAGTGAAATAAACTCAAAGTGAGAGACATTCTAGAAAACAACAGGCCCACTTAAATATGCCAAAATCATGAAACACAAAGAGAAGTTGAGGAATTGTTTCAAATTAAAGAAGACTAAAGACTAAAGAGAACTGACAAGTTAGTGTGTCATAAGCAGGGTCCCAGAGCAGAGGGGAAGGGCATTGGAGACTCAGACGGATCCCAGATCAGACGGGAAGGGCACTGTGAACTCACAGAGGGGTCCCAGATCAGAGGGGAAGGACAATGTGAACTCAGAGACGGATCCCAGATCAGAGGGGAAGGGCACTGTGAAGTCACAGAGGGGAAGGGCACTGTGAACTCACAGATGGATCCCAGATCAGAGGGGAAGCACACTGTAAACCACTAGCAGAGATCCTCGGTTTCACCAAACTTCAGTCAGGCTTCTCTGAGCCTGACTCAGCCCCATTCTTGGGCATGTCCTTCAAGAGCCCAATATTAGAAAGATTCCTGCTGAGTCAGTTAAACCAGAACACCCCCCCTCCAATATCTGATCGTCCTCAATCACCAACCATATTCCTCACTCCCCAGCTGGCACCCCCAGGTGACCTCTGATCTGCAAGAATCCTATGGTGGATTTAGTCCCCACACCCCTGCCCCATCAATGATGTTTCCTCTTCGTAATGTTCCATCTACTGGCACAAGAACCAGCTCCTTGGCTATCAATCCCAACTCTTCCCTGTGTTTGGAACCCGGCCCAGTCCTGTACTGCGGTCCCTCTTCTCCTACTGAAAGAGTTCAAGTAAAATCTGGTTCTGCTCCTTTAACTACTGGCAGTTTTCAACAGGACTGAACTATGAAGCACAACCAGCAAATATGAAGATGGTTTGTAGAAGACTGTGCTAAGAGTATTTTTATCGGTGTTGAATTTTCTGAATTTGAGTTGCACAGCAGTTTTCTATCACAGGGGTTGGCAAACATTTTCTGTAACAGGATCAAATAGTCAAAATTTGAGGCACAGAGGGGCATATACAGTTTTTGTGACATATTCTTTGTTGCTTTTGTTTTTTACGCTTTAAAAAGGAAAATGGCAGTGAGGCAAGGCGAAGTATCATGATGTCTCCAACTTGTTCTCGAATGACTCAGCAATAATAATAATAATAATGACAATATGTATGAGAGAAATAAAACATACGGTAAAATGTTCACAACTGGTAAATCTAGGTGAAAGGTGAGGGCTGTTCCTTATACTATGTTTGCAACTTTCCATTAAACTTGACTTGGATCAAAATAAAAGGTTAAGATTTACCAAAAAAGGGGCACATATATCCCTGGAGATTTAAACTTGGGACACCTCAGTGTGCAGACATGGAGCCTGGTTCTAGCAGCTCAAGCAAGAGAGGAGAACTGTCACAAAGCAAGAGGTATATTGCCACCAAGGTCACTTCCATACATACCCATGTGTCCAGAGGTACCTAGATTCTCCAGTCATCACCAGCAAACTCCGACGAGGCAACATAACCGGCACTGTGACGCCGTCTGGGTGCTTAAAGTCCATGACAACCTTGAAGCAAAGACGAAAGCATAAAGATGAATCTGAAATGTCATGTACTCCAAGGGCAAGAATGAGTAATTGATTCTGGCTCTCTTTCTAGGTTAATAGGGATTGAAGCCTGATAATGCTCATAGAAGAGTACAGCATGCTGGGCCTCAAACTTTTCAATGCCCATAAAAATCAACTGAATGACTAAAAAACACACTTCATCCATAGGCTCAAACTCAGGTCTAGGATGAGGCTCAGGAATCTGCATTTCTAATAATCACCCCAGGAAATTATGATGCAGGTGGTCTGAGGACCATACATACAACGCAGAACACTAGGGCAGTGGTCAAATGCTGGGACTGAGGGCTGAAACATTCATATCCTGACTCTTCCATGTACTCACCATATGACCCAAGACAAGCCAGTTAACCCCTCTGTGCCTCAGTTTCGTCAGTCCTTATATGATTGTTACATGAATTAAATATATATAATGAATATATATAACAGTATCTGGCACATAATAAAAATAAAAATTCTATAACACAATTATTCATAGGATATTAATAATTAATAACATCCCCCCAAACAACTATTAGATGCCTATTCTCATATAACCCATTTTGCCTTTAAAGTCATGCAACATTTTGGATACTAAAGGCTAATTTATAGGAGACAATCAAAGAACACAGGAACATTTTCAGTAACTCTTCCTAAGTTGTGCTTAAATATTATTTGGAATAAACTATTAAGATATAGCACCTAGGAAACTATTTTTGTCCCCAGGAACCCACACACCAAAGATTTCAGTCTAAACACAGTAGCAGCTGACAAAGGTGACTTAAAAGGCACGCTATGGGGCTAAAAAAATGTTTAAGTGAACAAATCAATCCATTTGAAAAATAAATGTGACAACCAAGTGTCAGCGGGATGAACAGAACTTAGCATAACATCTTTGTTAAAGATAAACTTTTAGCACAGTACCTCTCCTGATAACTGTTAGTTACTACTACTATCTGTTCAAAGTAGATTATAGACATGAAAATTCTTTGTAAACTACAAAGAATTATACAGATTCAAGCTGCTTTTCTCCCTTTCTCATCTGCCCTGGGAAATATGGAAAATAAAGTAAAATGAAAGAATTTCATTTTCTAACAATTATCTCTTCCAAATGATCACATTTGGAATTTCAAATAACCATGCTAAAAACATTCTATTTATAAGCACTGTAGATGAATTCTTAAGTTGTGGGGGTGAAGTATAGTGATACCCACAGCTTTCTGAAATGTATTTGTATGACGACGGACTGATAAGAGAATGGATAGACGGATAAGTATCTGATAAAGCAAATATGTCAAAAAGTTAACTGTATATTCTAGGTGGTATGTATATAGGTATTTGCTGTATAGTTTGTTCACTTTTCCTATATGAAATTTTTCATACTAAAAAGTTGGGGAAGGGGCGCCTGGGTGGCTCAGTCGGTTAAGCATCCGAGTTTTATGAAGTAGGCGTGATCAGTTACCAACTTTCCCCTCTGGAGAACAGGGAACAGGACTGAAAATTCCAAGCTTCCAACCTTGGCTTGGTCTTTCTGGTGACCAGCTACAACTGGCGTCTCACTAGAACAAGACACTGCCATCCCACAGGGAATCCCCAAGGACTCAGGCAGTCTGTGGCAGGAACCGGGGTGAATGACCCAACATTAGAACAAACACGGCTCCTAGCACTCTTCTTATTTAGGAACTTTATAAGTGTGTTAGAAGTTCTGTGCCAGGAATTGGGGACAGAGACCAATATTTATGTTTTCTATTACCTCACAGGTATACAATGTGAGTTTAGTTTTTTTCAATTTAAGAAAGAAATTTTTATTTAAAAAATTTAAAGAAAATTAATCTTTTCTTAAAACAGTCCATCATAAAAGACTGTCATTATCATCATATTTATTTAAAATATCTATATCTTGGGGCGCCTGGGTGGCTTAGTCGGTTAAGCGTCCGACTTTCGCTTAGGTCATGATCTCACGGTTCGTGGGTTCGAGCCCTGCGTCGGGCTCTGTGCTGACTGCCAGCTCAGAGCGTGGGGCCTGTTTCAGTCTGTGACTCCCTCTCTCTCTGACCCTCCCCTTCTCACGCTGTCTCTCTCTCTCTCTCCTAGAAATAAAGAAAACATTTAAATAAAATAAAATAAAATATCTATATCTTAACTCATCAATGCTGTTAAGACCAAAAAAAAAGCTTTTTAAAAAATTCACAAAGGAGGGGCGCCTGGGTGGCTTAGTCGGTTAAGCGTCCGACTTTCGCTTAGGTCATGATCTCGCGGTTCNTACGTGCCGTCAAAGCGAGCACCAGGTTGTATGCATTTTTTTTTTTTTTGGTTGTATGCATTTTTGAATGGAGGTGGTTGTGATTAAGTTAGTGCCATACAGTAAGCTAATTTTTTTTTTTTAAAGAAAGGAACGGTTGGGGCGCCTGGGTGGCTTAGTCGGTTAAACGTCCGACTTTCGCTTAGGTCATGATCTCGCGGTTTGTGGGTTCGAGCCCCGCGTCGGGCTCTGTGCTGACGGCCAGCTCAGAGTCTGGAGCCTGTTTCAGTCTGTGTCTCCCTCTCTCTCTGACCCTCCCCTGCTCAAGCTGTCTCTCTCTCTCTCCTAGAAATAAATAAAA
Organism: Hyaena hyaena; assembly: GCF_003009895.1. Classification (NCBI taxonomy): domain Eukaryota; kingdom Metazoa; phylum Chordata; class Mammalia; order Carnivora; family Hyaenidae; genus Hyaena; species Hyaena hyaena. The sequence goes on along the minus strand of NW_024081827.1, from coordinate 498,548 downwards.
CATTAAAAAAAAAAATTCACAAAGGATTCACAATCAATAACACTCCCTGCAACTGCTGAATCATTCTGCCAATGTGACAGCTTTGCCTCACAGGAGCTTTTTCCAATTATTCTTTTTGGTTTTACCTATTTTCCTTATTTTCTGAGATGGCAGAGTCAATAAAGATCAAGGTCCCAGCAAGCTCATGGGGCGTGACAGAGAATAATGTTCAGTTCAAAGCAAGCAAACAAAAAATCCTAGACTTTCTGATCTTATAAAACGTTTACGCATCCAAAGTACAATAGAAATGAAAACCCCAGACACAGCCATCACTCTATCCCTCAAGTAAAAATGATTCGTGACAGAAAAGTACTGAAATAAATAGATCTCCATGTCCACTAAATAGGAAAATGAAGAGTACACTGCTTTTGGGAGCACATCCAAGAAAGAAGACAAACTTAACGTGGATCCATACTGGTTAGAAATTTGGGCTGAGCGGGGCACCTGGGTGGCTCAGTCAGTTAAGTGTCCGACTTCGGCTCAGGTCATGATCTCACGGTTTGTGGGTTTGAGCCCCGCGTCGGGCTCTGTGCTGACAGCTAGCTCAGAGCCGAGAACCTGCTTCAGATTCTGTGTGTCTCTCTCTCAGAAATAAATTTAGGAAAAAAAAAAACAAAGAAATAAAGAAATTTGGGTTGAGATCATGAACCTTCTGAAACCCTGAATGGTATATACACAAGAGACAATATGATGTGAAGCATGACGTGTGAGGCACAGAGAACGATGAAGGCTAATAGGGTGGAAGTCACTAAGTTTAACTGAAGAAAAGTATCCCACAGCTGAGAATGCAGCAGGAGAGTAGTCCACCTGTTCCCCATTGCCTGCCAAGTATAAATCTTCTGTAATTGCACTAATATTTTCATTGGATCCAAATAAAGCAAGAATTTGCTTATTTTAAATGGCAAACAAGGGTGCTCCCGGGTGGCTCAGTTGGTTAAGTAACCGACTCTTGGGTTCAGCTGATGTCACGATCTCATGGTTTTTGAGGTCAAGTCACACACACTGGACTCTGAGATGACAGCATGGAGCCAGCTTGGGATTCTCTCTCCCTCTCTGTCTGCCCACTCAATCTCACCCTTACTTCTCTTCCTCAAAAGAAAGAAATAAACATTTTTTTTAAAAATGGCAAACAAGTGATTCTACGTGTTTCATGTTGAAAAGGCAAAAGGGGCTGGGGCGCCTGGGTGGCTTAGTCGGTTAAGCTTCCGACTTTCGCTTAGGTCATGATCTCGTGGTTCTTGGGTTTGAGCCCCGCGTTGGGCTCTGTGCTGACTGCCAGCTCAGAGCCTGGAGCCTGTTTCAGTCTGTGACTCCCTCTCTCTCTGACCCTCCCCTGCTCATGCTGTCTCTCTCTCTCTCTCTCCTAGAAATAAATAAAATCTTTAAAAAGAAAAGAAAAGGCAAAAGGGGGAGAGTCACAACTGTAAGTACACAAGCCTGAAGCTACAAACTATTTGTAAGGAAATACAGGTCATGTCAAATTGTCTGTTTACACACCTTCCTTGGATCACATATACATAATCCCAGTGTATCATGAGATAATTAGTCCACAGTGGGGAAGAAGAGGAACTTAGAACATTTTTAGTAAAATAAATAATAGTTTTCTGTCTCTCTACAAAAAATGAGGCCCCTAAATGTATACTCTGCTAAGCTGAAAAGTAACTGGAAGAAAAGCCTGATGATACACCGTCTTATTTCAGGGCAGACAAACAAACGGGAATTTTGTCTGGGGCACTTGGAGAACAGTGGCTGATGCCAATGACCTTTCAATCTCCTACCTTTGCCACATAAGTCTGCTTAGTTTTCATTCTCGAAGGCAAGTTAAAATCAAAGACCGAAACAAATCTATTTCCTTTCCTTGATTCTTATAAGCAAGGTGTTTCCAAACAACAACAAAAACAGGAGCCTTGAAATTTGCTAAATTTCTTGAAACCTGAGAAGTCAACGTTACCAAGTCTCCTGAAACTCAAAGGGAAGAAATCGTGGCAGTCACACATGCCGGACATACGAGACCCAGGGTCTCCCATTTGAAAATCACTGCAAGAAAACAAACTCTACTCCCTCGTTCCACAGTCAGAAGCAATTTTGTAATGTCCAGGCTTCAATACTCTAGTCATGAGGGGCAAAGCCGCGCATTAGAACATGCAGACAAGACAGTAGTTTGTGGCACAGGAAAGTGGTCCCTCAAGTAGTACACACAGGAACGAACTACCACTGTGGCCCAAACGCTCTGTGCCCCCTGCCTCTGAGAGAGGATGCAAGAGGCAGAGTACCGTCTGAGTTTCTGGTGTGAACACTTTCTCCACTGGTCAGGGGACCACGTCTGCATTTAGGATCCATACCTGGGAACCTGCCTGCCTGGGAACCAGACGTGTGAAACAAGCAACATTAGGCTAACAATTTAGAGGAAAACACCACAAACAACTCTACTTTACAGCATGTCAGCAAATTCCACCTTTCGAAAACAACTCTGCTTTACAAAAACTAGGTCTCCACTGCTGAAAGCATAGAAGCTGGCATCTCTGCCTCTTCCCCCAAATACACATGATTTTGAACTGTTTTGTCTGGCTGAGCTCAAGTAAAATGTAAGTCAAAAGTGGAAGCATTTATGGTCTAAATATATTTGCAAAAGGCACAAAAGAGAGCAAAGTAAACAATGCATAACAGAAGAATACACTTGAAATAGAAAAGATGCTGAAATGAAGACACTTTAGCCACCACTGAATATTATAAATGCTTAGCTTACATGCCTGTAATATATTCATGTTCACATGTTGGCACTGGGACCACTTGCTATCAGCTTTCATTTATCACACGGAGGCTTCATTCTTTTGCAAGAACTATGAAGGGAAAATCGACATCCCACAAAATCAGAATCCAAAAACAAGAGTCAATCACAAACCACTTCAGTAAAATTAAGTTTTACTTCATGTATGACAAAACTCCAAAGGTAATGAAACATTTTAGCTTCCTGATTTTATCTTCATTTTCTTGTTAGATTCTGTCTAGTAGATTACACTCAACAAATATTTTTGAATGAATAAATGAATGAATAAATTCACTATAAACAATTGATTTGAAAAGAGCAGAGTGATGTATCTTACATTTCTGGACAGAAAGCTTCCAAAATTCCATTTATTTATTTTCTGAGCTTTCTTCCTTAAACAAAATAAGTCAACAAATTCATATACACAGATAACCACAATGAGACAGCTAAAGTAAAAAGAACTATAGTAGTCATGAGTATATCTAGTCCTGAGGCCCTAGCTTACTCCTCCTAAAGCAAAACTCACTTATTGGAATGGCTACCATAGGTACCATAATGAAATACCACCTCACATCTCTTAGAATGGAAGGAATCAGAAGGAAGGAAGGAAGGGAAGAAAGAAGGAAGGGAGGAAGAGAGGGAGGGAGGGAGGGAGGAAGGAAGGAAAGAAGGAAGGAAGGAAAGAAGGAAGGAAGGAAAGAAGGAAGGAGGGAAGAAAAGTCAAACAAGTGTTAAAGAGTTAAAGATGTGGAGAAGAAAGAACCTGTGTGCACTGCTGGTGGGAATGCAAACTGGTGCAGCCACTGGGGACACAGTGTGGAGGTTCCTCAAAAAGTTAAAACTAGAACTACCCCCCACTCCTGATCCAGAAATTCCACTTCTGGGTATTTACCCAAAAGAAATGAAAGCACTAACTCAAAAAAATATCTCTACCTCCACGTTCACAGCAGCACTGTTTACAACAGCCAAGACATGGAAACAACCTAAATGTCCATTGACAGATGAATGGATAAAGAAGAAGTGATATTTATACACAAGAGAGTATTATTCAGCCACTAAAAAGAAAGAATTCCTGCCATTTGTGACAACACGAATGGACCTGGACCAGGAGGGCATTGTGCTGAGTAAAATAAGTCAGACGGAGAAAGATATGACACATGAGCTCACTTAATATGTGGAATTAAAAAAAAGAAAAACACCAAACGCACAGATAGAGAACAGAATGGGGGTTGCCAAAGGCAGAGAGTGCAGGGTGGGTGAAATGGGTGAACAAACTTCCAGTTGTAGTTGTAAATCGTGGGGAGGTAAGGTACAGCATGATGACTAAGAGTAATACCGTGGGATATATTTGAAAGCTGCTGAGAGATCATAAAAGCTCTCATCACAAGGCGGGGGCGGGGGGGGGGGAACTGCACTAGTATGTGGACAGATGCTGACCAGACTTACTGTGGTGATCGCCGTGCAATATACACATATGCCAAGTCATTATGGTGTGCATCCAAAACTAACGCAATATTATGTCAATTACATCTCAATTACAAACAAAACAAAAACTATGAAATACACACCAAAAACAACAACAACAACAACAACTCCTTGCTTGTGCGATGACCATGGTAACGTTAGTGTCAGCAGTAGGAGTGGCAGCAACAGTAGCAGCAGTTATTGTTAAATTCTTCTCAATTCCTTACAAACAAAATTCAAAGATTATATGCCAACCTCTGTCTGTGAGTTACCAAGAGGGATGAACTAGAATCCAACTCTCCTGACTTGTCCAATGCTGACCCTAGTCCCTGTGCGAAAACCTAAGGATCTGGACACGAGACACACAGACTAACCTTTTCAGCTTCTAGCTGCAATGGAACATTTGATTGAATGCTGATTACAGCTGCCACTGGCTGCCTGTGTTACTTCATTTCTATTATTCTGGGAAAGATTAATATGAAATCCTACTGCCTTTGGCGCTGACATTGTACATATTTAGCATTTTAATATATTCTAACTCAAAGACTCAGAATTCTAGCTAAATATCATAATTGTCTATATGCCTTCTGTAATTTGGCCTTCATCTCAGACATTCTGAATCAGAATAAACCATAGTACCTGCTCTAGAAAAAGATAGTACAGACAGTCTAGAAAAATATCTCTAGATATTTCTAAGGAACAGAAATGAACCAGAGGGACTTCAAATACACAAATATCAGATACAGGCTATAAAACAAAGATTCTTACCAAGTTTACAGATATAAATACTAAGCCTGAAAATTTCAGCAGAGAGCTGTAAATGATTTTTTTAAAAAGACACTGTAAACAGGAAGAAAAAAACAAGTAGATACTCTGTGATGGATAAATACCATGACTGAAACTAGGCCACTGATGAATGGGTTGAACAGCAATCAGACATGGCTGAAAAAAAGAAACAGTGACAGAATATATAGAGCATGGACAGACAAAATACCCTAAACACAGAAGAGAGGGCAAGCAAAACAAAGTCTACAGAAAACAGGCAGATGGACAGAGAACAGCACAGAGGCAAGATCTGTATGGATAATGTTTTCCAAAATTGATGGGGAAAAAAAATCCACGGGTTCAAGAAACCCAATAAATACCAAGAATGAATAAACCCACCAAAATAAGCAGCATAATCAGGCACATCAAAATAAAAGTACAGAAAACACAAGATAAAGAAAAATATCTTAAAAGAAGCCAGATAAATAAAGAAAGGTCATGAGAGTGATAACGAGAGTCCCAAGGAAGTCAATGAAGTCTTGTGTGCACTACAAAGAGCTGCCAATCACAAATTCTATACCCAGTGAAAAGAGCCTGAAGGATGAAGGTGAGGAGAAGACACCTGCAGACAGAACAGGGGCAGCCAGCAGCGCACCTGGACTAAAGGAAATTTAAAGCTTGTACGTTGTGGAAAAGGAAAATGATCCCATATGTAGGGTCTGAGATTAAAGAGTGAAGAGTAAAGAAAATCTAAGTATGTCTAAATGATCACTGATGGTATAAATCAAGGAAGTAGCCAAAAAAAGTGAAGAGAATTCAAATGCACACTAATAACAGTATGTAAATTACAAGGGAGTCATGGAGTTAAATTGTTCTGAAGTTCTTATACTATTCAGCAAAAAAGTAAAGATATCAATTAAGTTTTGACTCTGAATAAAGCTCAAGTAACTGTGATAAGTGAAAGAAACCATGTAGCGAAGAGTATATACTGCATGACTCCTGTATAAAAAAAACTCTGGAAAATACTATGTAATCTAAGGTGTTACGGAACAGAGGACACAAGGAAATGCTTGGGGTTGGTGGACACGTTCATCACCTTGAGAGTGGTGAGGCTTTCATGAGTGTCTACTTTAAGAGGTGCAGCTTATTGACAATTACAACTCTAGGAGCTGTTCTTGGAAAAAAATGTTGTGGGGTGTAGTGGAAATAGTACTTGAAAGGAGAATTCACAATTTAAAAAATGTATGTCACGAATGTTTCCCAGGCTCTACATTGATCGATTGGCAGACAATTAAACAGAGCAGGGAACTGAGGAAGAGCCAGTCTGTTCTATTTTGTATGGGAGAATAGCAGTGGGTGGTAAATGGCTGAAGACAAAGATAATGAATTCAGATTTAGAAAAAAGAAAATATCTTTCAGAGAGCTGGATATTCAGGTCCAAAGTCCGAGGTCAGGACGGGACAGTCAAAGCCGGAAATATTTTTCTATCTCCCACACTGCTTGCGAAAATGCCGGTCACATCAATAAAAGGTCTCCTAAGAGGAATCTATTTGACGAGCCAACAGGCTCCATGACTTCTGGAAAGCACACTCACGCCCGAGTGTCTGCTGGTCCTCGGCAACCCTCCAACACGCTTGCATACTTCTCTCGCCGGCTGGGCTGTGGTTGAACAAGCCAAGTGCTCTGTACCGTCCACGCCCGGTCCGCAGGTACTCGGTTTAAGGATCTGTTATGCAAACCGATGAAACTGACTTAAGAGAAGATAGGTTTTTCCCTCTATAAATCAGGTTGAGTGCTGTTGAAAAACTCAGTAACAGTGGACAAAATAATGAACTGTTGTAACAGATGTGACAGTTCAATAATAAAACCTTGGAAATAAAAACATCAAAACCTAAATCCCCAGAAGTTTCCATATGTGTGTCTAAGCTTTTGCTTCGTTTTAAAGGAATGAAAACTGGAAAGACAAGGCAGACCGTGGACGCTCACAGAAAAGGACCTACATCAAAATTCTGGTAAGTAAAATGATGTGGGTTAAAACAAAATGTTTGCAATATACATGTATGTTTCATTATTATTATTCCCAAATTTCAGTGATTTCTCAGTGAGCAGCCAACCAGTGGTTCCAACTTCATCTCCTAAAATTGGCCTCTAGTGTAGTTTTCTGCAGTCTACTGACATTTTATTCCAGTTCTACATACCTTGAGTGACATAATGCTGCTATCTTGCTGTGAAGCAAATGTACAAATTCTACCTGAAAGATCCAAGAATTAGTACCTGGAAGACTAAAAAACAACAAAATGTGTACTTCATGATGTTGCACCATGAAACGGACTCCATCAGCAGATTACTGGCTGAAACAGGCACATCTCTTTGCCATTATTCTTACTGTAAGGGCATGAATATATTACTGCATATAGAGAAGATAAAGAGTACACTTTAAAAATTATCAGCAGAACCTTGGGGCACCTGGGTGGCTCAGTTGGTTAAGTGTCCAACTTCGGCTCTGGTCATGATCTCATGGTTCGTGAGATAAAGCCCTGTGTCGGGCTCTGTGCTAACAGCTCAGAGTCTGGAGCCTGCTTCGGATTCTGTGTCTCCCTCTCTCTCAAAATAAACAAACATTAAAATTTTTGGAAAAAAAAAGTCAGCGGAACCTCATTTGCCCAACTGACACAAAAGGAAATTTTGGCTTCAGGGGACCTTGAAAGATAAGAAATTACACAAAAATAGGACTCTTCAGAACACAAGTTAGGGGAGTAAATACTTGAGAGAAAGGAGAATTTGATTATAAAAACAAATATGACCGAGTAAGGTAAGGCATTTATTTCTGGCCCACAAACCAGGAGATCTACTCATCCACAGAAGTTCTGAATGTTAGGGACACACTGGATAAAAAGAAAAAGGAAGATGTGGCCCAACACCATGCTGACTGTACTATAAGGAAACTATCCCCATGTGAAAGTTACACTCTCTTCCTACATCAATGTACACTGCCATACCAAGGCTATGGATACAAAGTACCCTACACCCACACACATACAGAAAATGAAGGGAGATATCATCTTTTCGATGCTGAGGACACTACTGAGATGATGGAAAATATCACAAATGTGCCATTAAGGACAGAGAAGGGAGAAAGGATCTATGCAGCAGACACAACTTCTTTGACAGAACTCCACAGATGTGATCAGACTTGCTATGGCTAATCATTCTGTAATGCACATAAAATGTCAAATCACTGCATCACACTTGAAATCAATATAATATTTTAAGTCAATTATACTCAATTTAAAAAAATAGGCGTTCTCAGAAAGTTTCTAGGAAAAGGAAGAGCTAAATATAATCTCAAAGATTTTGGCCAAGGAGAAACAAATAAAACAAACACTAAAAAACCGGTTCAGCTGACAAATTATTACAATAGGAGAGAAGCTAGAATAGACACTATAGTAAATTTCTTACAATCACGGATGTCAAGATGAGAAAATAGAGAAAAAAGGACAGGAGTCTGGGAGCCAGATTCCAGGCCAGGGGGTAAAGAACCAGCAATCGCACAGCAGGAAAAGCAAACAGCGCGCGGCGCAGGTGCGACAGTGGGCACGGAAACTGCGCGCGGCACAGGTGCGACAGTGGGTACGGAAACAGCGTGCGGCACAGGTGCGACAGTGGGTAACAAAACTGCACCCGGCACGGATGCGACAGTGGGCACGGAAACAGCGCACGGCGCAGGTGCGGCAGAGGTGCGACAGTGGGTAACAAAACAGCACCCGGCACAGATGCGACAGTGGGCACGGAAATGGCGCGCGGCGAAGGTGCGGCACAGGTGCGACAGTGGGTAACAAAACTGCACCCGGCACGGATGTGACAGTGGGCACGGAAACAGCGCACGGCGCAGGTGCGGCAGAGGTGCGACAGTGGGTAACAAAACAGCACCCGGCACAGATGTGACAGTGGGCACGGAAACAGCGCACGGCGCAGGTGCGGCAGAGGTGCGACAGTGGGTAACAAAACAGCACCCGGCACAGATGCGACAGTGGGCACGGAAATGGCGCGCGGCGAAGGTGCGGCACAGGTGCGACAGTGGGTAACAAAACTGCACCCGGCACGGATGTGACAGTGGGCACGGAAACAGCGCACGGCGCAGGTGCGGCAGAGGTGCGACAGTGGGTAACAAAACAGCACCCGGCACAGATGCGACAGTGGGCACGGAAACAGCGCACGGCGCAGGTGCGGCAGAGGTGCGACAGTGGGTAACAAAACAGCACCCGGCACAGATGTGACAGTGGGCACGGAAACAGCGCACGGCGCAGGTGCGGCAGAGGTGCGACAGTGGGTAACAAAACAGCACCCGGCACAGATGCGACAGTGGGCACGGAAATGGCGCGCGGCGAAGGTGCGGCACAGGTGCGACAGTGGGTAACAAAACTGCACCCGGCACGGATGCGACAGTGGGCACGGAAACGGCGCGCGGCGCAGGTGCTGCAGTGGGAAAGAAAAGCTGGAGCCACCTTCTGGTGAGCACGGGGACTCTTACTTTGAGGCCACGCGGATGTAACCTTCTCTTCGTTACACCTTCCAGGAAGGAGCCCCAGAAGCAGCCCCCTTAGTAAGAAGTCTCTACACATACACACTGCTCCGAGTCAGAACACGCACGCGTCCCGGCTCCCTGTCACGATGCAGAACACGCACGCGTCCCTGCTCCCTGTCACGATGTGCCTCCTGGCTCCCACCAGGACAGCTGTAAACAAGACCCCGCCATGCACACGGCAGCTAACAGGCATGTGCCTTCAGAGACACCAAGTGGAGACGACAATTACAGCAGATCATGGGCGCAGGTAAGGGCTTGTTTTCCCTTCTCTACCACTTTCAGCTGTGGGGGAACACTTAGTTCCCAGTCCTCACATCTCCCTAGGAGGGGAGGGAATGTCCCCCGGGGTGAGAGTATAGAACATATCAGGCTTTTACTCCCCTCCCTCACCTCTAACTCCCCGGGAGAGAAGGCCTGGCTTCCGCGGAGTGGCTGGCCTGGGGCCACCCGTGCCTAGCTGAGCTCCTCCCTCTCCCTCAGACCTAGCTGGTTTGCAGAGCCCAGCGTGGGCTCCTCCAAGTCCCATTCTAGAGGAAGAGTCTGCCTCTATGAGGAAGGTGTCCAGGCGTCTGGCTGTGCCAGGGACAAGCACAACATGTCTATTAACTAAGAGGGGAAGTTTTAACAAGAACACTTGGCTACAGATCTAGGGTTTTCTCAGTAGTAAAGCTGATCTGATCTCCAGTTAGGTCTCCTTTCTCAGCTGGGTACCCAGCTGAGAGGAAAGGACACAGATGTTCTTTACTGATCCCCTGGAGCCACAAGCCAGGATGAAGAGGTAAGATAAAAGTAAGCCAGACAGAGAAGATCTCTTTCTTTTTCCTACCCGTCATCATCATTTTTAAAGCATTTAATAAAAATCAACACATGTAGTTGATACGATGGTTCCATCTCATCAAATGACACCAACATGCTTGTCACATTATCAAATGATCATACGAGCTCTGCATGGGTTAACAAGCCAAAGCACTTGGGGCACCAGGTGGCTCGGTCGGTTAAGCGTCCAACTCTTGGTTTCGGCTCAGGTCATGATCTCATGGATCATGAGCCCAGATCTTCTTGGGATTCTCTCCCTTTCTCTCTCTCGCTCAAAATAAATACTTAAAAAAAAACAAAAAAAACATAGTCAATTGTATTTGCTTCCAGGAACAAGCTCAGATTTTGAAGCAACCTCTATTTAGATTAGATGACCTCATATGTTAAGGGTTCTGGATTTAAAATTCTGATTTTTAACTAAAATTCTATCTGCAGTTTGCACCCATCACTTTAAATCATGCTTTTTACATTTTTTTAAAATTTTAATGTTTCATTTATTTCTGAGAGAGAAAGAGAGGCAGCATGAGCAGGGAAGGGTCAGAGAAGAAAGGGAGACAAAAAATCTGAAGCAGGCTCCAGGCTCTGAGCAAGCTGTCAGCACAGAGCCCGATGCGGGGCTTGAACCCACAAATTGTGAGATCATGACCTGAGCCGAAGTTGGATGCTTAACCGACTGAGCCATTCAGGTGCCCTGCTTTTTGCATTTTTAACAGTTCAAGTAAAGGGCAGCGTTAAGAACAAGTCAATGAATAAACATGAGCCTCTTAACTTATTCTTTATCTGCAAAAATGAGTATAATACCCTGTACTGCTCAGGGGTTCTGAAGAGACCAAGTCAGTTAATATATTATGTGAAGGGGCGCCTGGGTGGCTTAGTCGGTTAAGCGTCCGACTTTCGCTCAGGTCATGATCTCGCGGTTCGGGTTCGAGCCCCGCGTCGGGCTCTGTGCTGGCTGCCAGCTCAGAGCCTGGAGCCTGTTTCAGTCTGTGACTCCCTCTCTCTCTGACCCTCCCCTGCTCACGCTGTCTCTCTCTCTCTCCTAGAAATAAATAAAACATTAAAAAAATTTAAAAAAAAAAAAAAATATTATGTGAAAAGGCATCAAAATTATGTTTCCTTTCTGCGTAGCCGGCAGCTACTGCCTTCTGCCACTAGATGGCAGTGCCACATGGGTAAGGCCAGTCTGGACTGTCCTCAAGGGCTATAGGAAATGTGTGAAAAATCAAGTTAAATTACAGGGGTTTTCCTGGCAGCTGATGAGCTGATGGATAAATCTTCAGACACCTGAAAAATGAGGCTGCGATATTTTTACATTCCGTAAGAAACAAAAGTACTAATCCTATGGAAATGGCATCATATAAGGTAACAGGCTTGTAGACAGCTAATAATATTTGAACGTTTACCTCTGACCCCAGACTGAGAGAAACAATCTCATCCTCAAAAGCAGAATGTGTGTCAATATGAGCAGGAATTCCTGGGACAGAAAATAAAATAACACGTCACTTCATTTCTCCTGTTAGTAGATTTAAGATGACTCTTCATGTACTATGGTGAGAACACTGTGTGATAATTGGGAATGTACGATAATTTTAGTTAAAAGGAAACATTTAGGGTGAATGTGACTAAATAAAATCAAACTAAATCTCAACTAAAAATTTCTTAACGTCATGTTGAAGTGCCACTGGCACTCAATTCTGAAATCAAAATGCAAGATTCAAGGGGGCGCCGGGGTGGCTCAGTCGGTTAAGTGTCCGTCTTCAGCTCAGGGCATGATCTCGCAGTTGGTGGGTTCGAGCCCCGCATCGGGTTCTGTGCTGACAGCTCAGAGCCTGGAGCCCGTTTCGGTTTCTATGTCACCCTCTCTCTCTCTCTGCCCCTTGCCTGCTCATGCTCTGTCTCTGTGTCACAAAAATAAATTAAAAACTATAAAACAATTAAAAAACAAAACCAAAAACATGAGAGTCAACGCTGACCTAGGACATTTACCCAATCCCAGCCCAAGAGAAAGGTGTGAAAGATAAATACCAAAGTCAATTCCCTGAACAATGGATTCCCAAGTACACGCAGAACAAAAGCGACAGTCAGGTGTGAGGACTGAGCCTATCAATAATTAAGTTGTGGCTTCCTCTACCAGTTTCTCATCTGTGCTCAGTATCTTCTAGAAAAAGGAACTGTACCACATGATGAGAGTACATAAGGCAAGTGAGACACACCTCTGTCCTCAAGGAGCGTACAGACCAACAGAAAGACTGACAGGTAAATAGGCAATTGTAATACATTGTGAAAAGGCAGGAAAAAACACAAAACCCCACGATGCCTGACATTAATAAAATCCTTAAGGTCATTTCAGTACTACAAACATCAAATGAAGATGCTAATAAATGCAAAAAAAAAAATCAGGACCCTAAAGATTTTTTACTGAAGTATCATCCTAGAATTGTCTTCACATTCTTGGAGGGGAAAGAAGAGGGAGAATACAGGTATTTGTCAATTATTTGGATCCTCTATCACACCTGTCTCCTATGCCTAAAACAACCGCCCGTCTCTAAATGAAACATTGAGAAGCGAGCGAACAAAAAAGAAATCACAAAAATCACACAGTGACAATGTCAGTCTGCTTATGTCTGCTCTGAGAAGCAAGTTCCTCAAGGGATTAACATTTGACTTACAGGTAACAAACATAAGCAAATTACTGTGAAAAGTTAGTTTAACACAAAAAATAATATCTTTGATTTTAGGGAGTTACATACTCTACTTAAGTTATGAAATACCCGGTTGGAGTGTTGAAAGAAGAAGCACTCACCATGTCCAGGTTCATACTGGTTTACAGTCAACTGATCGGGTTTGTGTTTAATGAAACCTTCTTTCAACCATTTCTCCAAAATGCTATCACAAGTGTCAGGAAGACCTGTTGTCAGTAATCATAAAGGTGAAACATATTAAAATATTTGCATGTTTAACTCAAGAATAAAGTCACTGTGAGAAAAATCGCACAGCTTTGAATTTTGCAGTCAGATCCAAAAGTAACAATAAACCAATAAGGCAAAACAAAATAAAAGCAAAACCTTGAGAATCCTCTAAAGTTTACTGATTAAAATCATAAAATATCCAAAAGAACACTTTTGCTGACAATTTTGGTATTCTATAAAACAGCAATAAATTATTAAACTTATTATAATATACTAGAAATTAGACTGACTGCTCTTTTGTATTATTTTCAATTATTGCACTACTTTTATATTAAACTTTACTTGCTCTAAATCATTTCCCTTTACAAAGCAGTTTTCAGGGTACCTGACTTTTCAGCTGGTGGAGCATGAGACTTGATCTCAAGGTTCTGAGTTCAAGCCCCACGTTAGGTACAGAGATTACCTTTTTTTTTTTTTTTCCCATTTATTCACTTGTTTTTAAATTTTACTTGTTTGTTTGTTTATGTTTATAATACTGTCTTGTCAATTTGGTTTCCATATAACACCCAGTACTCATCACAAGTGCCCTCCTCCATGCCAATCACACCACTTACCCTCTCCCAAATTTTATGATGTTTAAATAAGTTTAAATAAGTTCCTTCTATCCTGACTTTCTCAAGGGTCTTTATTAAGAAGGGATGCTGTATTTTGTCAAATGCTTTTTCTGCATCTATCGACAGGATCATATGGTTTTTATCTTTTCTTTTGTTGATGTGATGTATCACATTGATTGATTTGTGAATACTGAACCAGCCCTGTAACCCAGGAATGAATCCCACTTGATCATGGTGGATAATTTTTTTTTATGTGCTGTTGAATTCGATTTGCAAGTATCTTAAGAATTTTTGCGTCCGTATTCATCAAGAATATTAGCCTGTAGATCTCTTTTTTTGCTGGGTCTCTGTCTGGCTTGGGAATCAAAGTGATGTTGGCTTTGTAGAATTAGTCCAGAAGTTTTCCTTTGATTTCTATTTTTTGGAATAGCTTGAGAAGAATGGGTATTAATTCTGTTTTAAATGCCTGGTAGAATTTCCCAGGGAAGCCATCGGGCCCAGGGCTCTTATTTGTTGGGAGATTTTTGACAACTGATTCGATTTCTTCACGAATTATGGGTCTGCTCAGATTTTCTACCTCCTCCCGTGTGAATTTTGGTAGTGAGTGTGTGTTTAGGAATTTGTCCATTTCTTCTAAGTTGCCCAGTTTGTTGGCATATAATTTTTCATATTATTCCCTGATAATTGCTTGTATTTCTGAGGGGTTGGTTGTAATAAGTCCATTTTCATTCATGATTTTGTCTGAGTGCTCTCTCTTTTCAAGAAGCCTGGCTAGAAGTTTGTCAAATTTGTTTATTTCTCCAAAAAAGCAACTCTTGGGTTTCATTGATCTGTTCAATGTTTTTTTGGTTTCTATATTGTTTATTTCTGCCCTGATTTTTATTATCTCTTCTCCTACTGGGTTTGGGGTGCTCTTGTTGCTCTCCATCTAGTTCCTTTAGGTGAGCTGTTAGATTTTGTACTTGTGCTTTTTCTAATTTCTTGAAATGGGCCTGGAGTACAATGTACTTTCCTCTTAGGACTGCCTTTGCCGCATCCCATAGAGTTTGGATTGTTGTATTTTCATTTTCATTTGTTTCCATATATTATTTAATCTCTTCTCTAATTGCCTGATTGGCCCATTCGTTCCTTAGTAGGGTGTTCTTTAACCTCCATGTTTTTGGAGGTTTTCCAGACTTCTTCCTGTGATTGATTTCGAGTTTCGTAGCACTGGGATCTGAAAGTGTGCATGGTATGATCTCAATTCTTTTATATTTATTGAGGGCTGCATTAAGTCCCAGTATGTGATCTATCTTGGAGAATGTGCCATGCTCACTTGAGAAGAAAGTGAACTCCATGACCGCAGGTTGTAGAGTTCTAAATATATCTGTCAAATCCATCTGGCCAATGTGTCATTCAAGTCCATTGTTTCTTTAGTGATTTTCTGTCTAGTTGATCTCTCCATTGCTGTAAGTGGAGTATTAAAATCCCCTGCTATTAGCACATTCTTATTCATAAGATTGTTTCTGTTTGTGATTAATTATGTATTTAGGTGCTTCCATATTCGGTGCATAGACATTTATAATTGTTAGCTCTTCCTGATGGACAGACCCTATAATTAGTATATAATGCCCTTCTTTATCCCTTGTTACTGCCTTTACTTTAAAGTCCAGTTTGTCTGATATAAGTATAGCTACACCAGCTTTCTTTTGACTTCTAGTAGCATGATCGATAGTTCTCCATCCCCTTACTTTCAATCTGAAGGTGTCCTCCAGTCTAAAATGCGTTTCTTATAGACAGCAAACAGATGGATTTTGTTTTTTTTACCATTCTGCTACCCTATGTCTTTGATTGGGGCATTTAGTCCATTTATATTCAGTGCTAGTATTGAAAAATATGGGTTTAGAGTCATCGTGTCCTTTGTGGGACTCATGCTTGTAGTGGTGTCTCTAGTATCTTGGGTTCCTTGCAACATTTCCCTCAGAGAGTCCCCCTCAGGATTTCATGTAAGGCTGGTTTAGTGGTGACGAATTCTTTCCACTTTTATTTAGAAAGACTTTTATCTCTCCTTCTATTCTGAATGACAGGCTTGCTGGATAGAGGATTCTTGGCTGCATATTTTTTCTGTTCATCACATTGAAGATCTCCTGCCATTCCTTTCTGGCCTGCCAAGTTTCAGTAGATAGGTCTGTCACCACTCTGATAGGTTTCCCTTTATATGTTAGGGCCCTTTTCTCCCTAGCTGCTTTCAAAATTCTCTCTTTGTCCTTATATTTTGCCAGTTTCACTATATGTCATGCAGATCGATTCAAGTTACATCTGAGGGGAGTTCTCTGTGCCTCTTGGATTTCACTGTTTCCTACCCCAGATTGGGGAAGTTCTCTGCTATAATTTGTTCAAGGTCTCCTTCAGCACATTTCCCTCTCTCTTCCTCTCCTGGAATTCCTATGATATGGATATTGTTCCGTTTGATTGTATTGCTGAGCTCTCGAACTTTCCTTTCGTGTTCCTGGATCAGTTTATCTCTTTTTCTCAGCTTCCTCTTTTTCTATAATTGTGTCTTCTAAGTCATCTATTTTCCTCTCTGCCTCTTCAATCGTGCATTGGATGCCTCCATTTTATTATGCACCTCATTTAGAGCATTTTTTTAATTCATCACAACTATTTTTGAGCTTCATAGTCTTTGTAGCAATAGTTTCTCTGATGTCTTCCATGCCTTTTTCAAGCCCAGAGATTAATTTTATGACTACTGTTATATACTCTTGTTCAGTTATGTTGCTTATATCTGTTTTGAGCAGTTCTTTTTTTTTTTTTTTAATGTTTTATTTATTTTTAG
>NW_024081827.1:335928-480682 GCF_003009895.1 Hyaena hyaena | reverse complement strand
AAAAAAAAAAAAAAAAAAGAAGGCTCTTTGACTGTCCAGGGCCTGTCTGTTCAAGAAGCGTTCTTTGAATGGTGTCTCTTGGTCTCTCTTGTTGAGACTTTGGTTATTTTATTTCCGTACTCATAGTGGTATCTGGGATTCTCCACCATGTGTACTTTGGTTGTTTCCTGAGGTAGCAGCAATAAGGTTTTCTCAGGGGACTCTGCCTCCTCTTCCTCCCAAACTTCTGGATTCTGTAAGGGTTCCTATGGCTTCAGGCCTTCTCTGTTTGAGAGACGGGGGCAAGTGAAATGTATGGAGCTCCCTACTTCTCTGCCATCTTGCCTCCCTACAGAGATTACTTTAAAAATAAAATATTTGAAAAACAAAAACAAAACACAGTTTTCAAAGTAAAACTAACTTCACTGGAGTCAGAAATAACAGGAAGTTACAAGTTTTAGAATGTCACACGTTGAGGTGGGGGGGGTTCATTCTTGGTAAGAATACGTTGATACAGCCGTTCTGTGGGCAATTTTTTAGTATCTACTAACATTCTTAAACAAACACAACTTTGACCTAACAGTGCTACTTCTCCAGGCTCACCACACGCCGGCTGTGCATGAAGACGCTCACAGCACCACAAGTCCTGACACCGAACAACTAGAAATCGCCTCAGTGTCTACCAGCAGGGAACTCCCTGAGTAAGACCCTGCTGAAAGTGAATAACACTGAGAAGCTGCATCAGATCTCTAAGGGCATTTAACGAAGGGAGAAGAACAAGCTGGAAGGACACACGTGTGTAGGAATGTGTGAACATACCACGCACAGCACACAGTATAGTAAGTACTACATGCTAACAACTACACGCCTTTATGGGTATCTCTACTGGGATGTAAACTCATTTGTTACAGGACTGGAATAAAATGTACTAACCGGTTAACAGTACTACTTCTGAGAAGTATGTGAATAAGGACAGTGTTCAAGAGGAATTTCAGTTAAAAAAGTAAAAAAAAAATTTAAAAAAAAGAGGAATTTCAGCCTTAGCTTAATGTATGCAGTGTTCGTAACAAAACTGCAGTACATATGTAATTTAGATGTTTTAAATTTAACTGGTTATTTCACCAGTTTACCCAGAAATGACAAGTGAAATGTACTATGACATCCTTCCAATAGAATAAATGTTTCTTTTCTGACTCCGCCTTTGTCACCGGTTCACAACCACTTACCCCCAGGTAATGGCCTGCCTCTGTCTACGTTGTTGTTTTCATAGTGGAACTCATAACCAAAATGCTTCACTCTTCGGTGCTTCAAAGATTTTTGAACTATATGAAGGGAAGAAAGTGAACTATTTGAGGGAAAAAGAACTACATTTCTTTGAATATTCAAAGTCAAAACTGTGAGTCAGGATTCCCTAGTAATGGTAGTTTTTGTTAACTGCTAAATTACTGTCATTAATAAAATTAACCCCTCTACCTCACCTCTGCTATTGGACTTTTCAGTCTAAGATTGTGACAAACCCTTTTCCGAGTTTCACCCCAGTCAACCTGAAAGAGTTAAACACAGACACTGCCAATCAAAAGACTGTTAAGGATCTGGAAGGAGTCAGGGTGACTAATTTGCAAGAATCTGCAGGCAGCTCTCACTGCATTTCTCACCGGAAATGTCTCTCCCGAGGGAGAGGGTCACATAAGATAATATCTGTGAAAGGGCTTGTCCACCATTAGCTCTACAAATGTTGGCTAATAAATATTAATTAGTTTGCAGCCTAAAATTGATAGCTTAATAAATGTCACTTACGATTAATGAGCATTAAGAATTATCAGTATGACTTGCCTGATATTAGGTCTAGGCTACTTTCAGTAATTTTGAGGAAATATTAGAAGTTTTAATAAAGCAAAGGAGGAGGAGGAGGAAAGAAGGAGAGGTAACATGGCATTTTGCAGAGACATTTAAGTAACACATTTTAGAAGTTTTGCTTACCATTTTGATTGTCTGTATCTTCTGTCCAGTTAATACTTTCCAAAAGCATTTTCTCATCCTCAGAAGAAATAATTTCTTCTACTACCATGAGGCCTGGAGGTAGGGCCTGAAGCCCCACCTCTTTCCACTGTGCTGTGGAAACCCAAATTAATACAGTCATACACAAAACTTAAAGTTTCCAAATACAAATAATGCTGTCCATAGCCATTTATCAGATCCTAAAATTCCCAATCCTCATATTCATAAACAAGAATGCTAGAGGCACACAACATAGGAAAATATAAAAATAAAGACCAAGATAAAAATTATGGTACATTTTGTCCACTACAGTTACCAACGGCAAATAAAACAGTATTTACTTCAAGATTATTTGAACACGATTGAGCTTTTTAAATCTCACCAAGAAAAAAGGTTTCTCATAATCTCTATAATATGCTCCTCTATTTAAAAGCTAGAGTGTCTCTAAATATTGAAAACAAATTTAAATGCTCATTTTGGCCCTTAAGTTCTTCTTGATACTAACTATGGTCAAATAAGAGAATAAGGTAAAACAACAAAAAACTTATTCTAAAGAAATAAAAATATTGTATGAAGAATTATTTGGTATATATTACGATAGTTTAAGTCCTTGTAATCTTTAAGATAGATGCAACTGGGAAAGGAACAAAGAGAATTTATGGTTAAAGGGGACAATGCAGGTCACATTTACTGTTAGGGATCACATTGTTCGTGTTAGACGTGATTTCTAGAGCTTTTGCGCTGAAGAGTTTTCATCTTTGAATCATGTAATATAAAAATTCACAACAATAATAATATAAATGTCTACTAGATTTTATTACTATTTCAGAAATACAAATAGCAAATCACCTGATAAATATTTACCAAGTGTTTACTATATGTCAGGCATTATATCATTTCTTTAAATTATGTAAGAAACACTTTGGGGAAAATTCTTTAAAGACCGGCAATTTATTATATAAGAAATTCATACTTTGTTTTCTAAAAATAGATTTTAAAAAGGATTAAAAATACCCCTTGTATTTGTTCCTCAGTGGCTCTCTGGTAACAGTTATCAGAACATTTGTGACACAGCTCTATTCTCTATTTATTTCTACCAAGAATTATCTCCAAGGTGGGGGCGCCTGGGGGGCTCAGTGGGTTAAGTGCCCAACTCTTGATTCGGGCTCAGGCCATGATCTCACAGTTTGTGAGTCCAAGCCTCGCATCGGGGTTTGCACTGACAGCGTGGAATCTGCTTGGGATTCTCTCTGTTCTCTCTCTCTGACCCTCCCCTGCTCGTACTCTCTCTCTCTCAAAATAAATAAACTTAAAAAAAATTTTTTTTAAAGAATTATTTCCAAGGTTATAAACATGACAGCAACAGTCCTGGAAGTAGAGCTGGATCTAACACAGGATTTCAAATAAAGAACACTCCAGAACTCACTTTTTGCAATTTCTTACAGGGTGTTCAACATACTGACTAGGGAAAAACCCAAGGAAAGTATTTTCTGATTAAAACGTACAAATCATTCAATTTTCAAAAGCCGATTATAAACACATACTATAGATAATATGGTTTTTTTTAATCTGTAGAGCTTGTCAGATTTTAAATTAAACACATAAAGATATTGAGAATTATAATTCCTAAAATATATCTTTAAAAAGTCTGTAAAAGTTTCCTTTGAGTCTTACTTTACAAACATATAAATTTGGTCAGATTATGCTCAGCTACCAGTCCCCAGGATATCTGAAGAAAACAGGACATTGCCTAAAGAGGTGGCAAGTTAGGAGCGCCTGGGTGGCTCAGTCACAAAAGTGTCCAACTCTTGGTTTCAGTTCAGGTCATGAGATCATGCCCCGCACTGGGCTCTGTGCTGTCAGTGGGAAGCCTACTTAGGAGTCTCTCTCTCTGGCCCTCCCCTACTTGTACTCTCTCTCTCTCTCTCTCTCAAAATAAGTAAATAAAGTTTAAAAGAAAAAAAAAAAGAGGCGGCAAGTGAATTTACCAGTAGACTGGATATCTAAATCAAAATTCAGGGGCACCTGGGGGACTCAGTCAGTTAAGCATCCAACTTTGGCTCAGCTCATGATATCACAGTTTGTGGGTTCGAGTCCTGTGTTGGGCTCTGTGCTGACATCTCAGAGCCTGGAGCCTGGTTTGGATTCTGTGTCTCACTCTCTGTTCCTCCCCTGTTCGTGCTGTCTCTCTCTCTCTCTCAAAAATAAACAATGAAAACAAAACAAAAACTTCATCTCAGTACATTTTGTTTCCATGAGGCAATGGAGAAGAGATATAATAATCTCCCTAGAAGCTCTGTAAATCAACCTATAAAGCTTTATTTAAATTAGTTGCCTTCAATAAGATTAAATTAAGAAATCAGTTCCTCAATCCCATAATCATGTTAGAGCGCGCCACTAAGAACATATGAACATTTCTATCATCACAGAGAGTTCTGTTGGACGCTGCCCCTATAAAGCTTTAGGGTCTGGTGGCTAAAGGGTAACCTCCATAAACAGCACATCTGGCACACGGTCATCTGGATCACAATTCTAAAGGGATAAACTGAAAGCTTCTGGATAGTCTGCAAGACTGGTCCTCTGAATCCTCAACATCAAATTTTGAAAACCACAGGCAGCAGCATTCCAAAGCAAGGAGCACACATAAGCAGCGTCGTGTTGCGCTGGTTGGCCCAGCCCCTTACAGGGCGGCTGAGTGCCATTCACAGGCCCTCAGCTACTCAGCGCACACCTGGACAAACTAGGTGCGTAAAGAGGGTTTGAAAACAAAGCGGGGGGGGGGGGGTGTCACTTAACTGATGTCCTATCTGTTTGCACAAAAACCACTCTTCCTCACTTAGGTATGAAAAGAAAACTCACCCAAAAGCAACAACTATGTTTTAAAAGATGCCCGTACGCTAATACCTTTTTCCACAAAATTCAAGTACAGAACGATCTTTTGTCCTAAATCATCCACTATTTCTTTTCCGTTGAGGGTGACATAGGCTTTCTTGGCTTCTTCTGCAGTTGTGTACCTCACAAACGAGTAGGGCTTGTTAGGAGGCATTAAGAGAGCGTCTACGGGTCCGCACCTCTCTAACACCGGGAGCAGCTGGCACCTACTCACACCATTACCCAATCCGCCATTGGCGACAACCAGGCTCTTTGAAACACACACACATACACACACACAAAACAAAAACAAAAACAAAAAAACAGGAGCAATTAGTATGAACCCACTTGTTTTCATAGAAGATTTTTAAATAAGACTATTTTTAAATAAGATTTCCACAGAAGTGTAATTAAGATGGAAAGAAAAGGTTTCCTTATGGTGGTTATCTGGTTTTCTAATTCATACACAGTATGTAAATCAATTTATTAAATACAGAGGATTAAGAAGTACATCTGTTGTAAATAATATATGATTTTTAAATAGACCTTTCAGCAAAATATTCCTTTTTTAATGGCCATACATACAAATTAAAATAACATTTACTACTGTTAGTAACTATAACACAATGAAAGAGAATCAGGATGTAGAGAAGGAATAAAGAGTTACATAATACTTATTTTGCCAGACCCTATTCTATATGCTTTCACCTACTTAATCCTCATTAACATAAGCTTCCCAACAGGCCTACAAGGTGGTTAATGTGAACCCCACTTCACGGAGGAACCTGAAAAATTAGGTTAAGGTAGTGATTAGGGGGAGTTGTCTGTCAAATCTACTTCTGTCATTTTCCAGAATCCATACTTTTGATATAACCATGCTACAGTGTTTCCTAAAAACTGAAAGTAAAGGTACTGGCTCAAAGAAAAATCAACCACAGCTTCTACTGAACGTAAGACAGGAAAATTTTCCTGTGTCTGAGTAATTTAGTCACTTTGCAATGAAAACTTTTTCCTTAGTTAAGTTTCTACTTCCTATTATTTGCAGTCCTGCGTTAAACTTCATTCCAGGAACGTGCTGGGGGCGGGGGAAGAAGCTTCCTGTTTTTATCCTGATGCTTATGACCCAGCACCTCTTATAATCACAGCACCCCTTAAAAAAGATTCTTCTAAGGATGCCTGGGGGCTCAGTAGGTTAAGCGTCTGATTCTTGGTTTCAGCTCAGTCATGATCTCACAGTTTGTGAGTTCAAGCTCTGCATGAGACTCTGTGATGACAGTGCAGCGCCTGCTTGAGATTCTCCCTCCCTCTCTTCCTCTCTATCCCTCCCACACACACTCTCTCTCAAAATAAATAAATATTTTTTTAAAAAAACAGTTTTAAACATTTTTAATTTATGGTCTTTGACTACGAAAAACGTGGTAGCATAAGACAGGGAAACCACTGACAGCTTACTCTTCTCAGTTTTATCATTTATACCAGATATTAACAAACTTTTTCTGAAAAGGGCCAGACAGTAAATATTTGAGGCTTCGTGGGTCATATAAGTCTGTCACATACTCTTGTCTTTATTTTTCAACAATCCTTTAAAACCATAAAATTCTTTCTTAGCTTACAAACCAAATTTGACCAAGGGACAACCCTGTGCTGAACCTGATTTATACGAAGCTAGAGATCAGAATATCTTAGTTTCATAGACACAAAATGAGAGTATCTCGAACCTTGTTTTAAAAGAATGCAATAGGGGCGCCTGGGTGGCTCAGTCAGTTAAGTGTCCGACTTCGGCTCAGGTCATGATCTCATGGTTCATGGGTTCAAGTCCTGTGTCGGGCTCTGTGCTGACATCTCAGAGCCTGGAGCCTGTTTCAGATTCTGTTTCTCTCTCTCTCTCTCTGCCCCTCCCCTGCTCACGCTGTCTCTCTTTCTCAGAAATAAATAAAAAACATTAAAATTTTTTTTTAAAGAATACAGTAGCATCATACAGCTGCTTAACGAGAAAAGTAAAGCTCTGTGCTGTCATGGAAGAGTCCATACCTTACACGTATGCACATACAATATACATATACATGTAGTAAACGAATACACTTATACAATGATATAAAATACGGTATAAAATTTAGTCTGAGATGGCTTGCCTTGGACCTCATTCAATACGGTTTATAAAAGAAAGTACCAAAATAATTTGGTTATATGCAGCCAAAGTTACAAAACCATTTCTATTTCCCAAATTCACAAGTCTAAAGAATTGAAAAGGGTTTTTAAATGACAGGTGTCCATTGTCCTGTCTGGAAATTGAGTAGCACGGTGAGGCATGACTTGAGGAATCCCAGTAGTCCTCAAAGATGCTAAGTGACTTGTGGGTGATTCTACAGGCAAACCCCACAAAAACACGTGCTGTGGGGGAAGAAAGGGAGGAACTTATGTCCTAACACGTGAGTCACACAACAAAATTAAAAGCAATAATCATATTATTTATAATTGGTCAGAAAAGCAATTTTCCCCATAATATGAAGTAGAGAATTCAAAATGTTTTTATTTTTATATATTTTTTAATGTTTTTTATATATTTCTGAGAGAGAGAGAGAGAGACAGCATGAGCAGGGGAGGGTCAGAGAGAGAGAGAGAGAGACAGAATCTGAAGCAGGCTCCAGGCTCTGAGCTGTCAGCACAGAGCCCGACACGGGGCTCGAACCCACAAACCGTGAGATCATGACCTGAGCTGAAGTCGGACACTTAACCGACTGAGCCACCCAGGCGCCCCTCAAAATGTTTTTAAAAGTTATCTTCAGTCCTGACAATCTGAGGGTCACTGCTCTAGAAAAATCTCACAATGGGTATAAATTTGCACAAAGTCACGTTTACTTGGAACACATCGTGGAAATGTTTGTTCTCCCTTGGATAGACAGTATACAATTAAAGGTCCTTCTACAATTTTATTCTTTTCTTTTAAAAATACTGCGGAGAAAAAATAAGCCTAAATAAGAACACATTTGGAAGCCATAAATGTGGGATTAAAGCTTCTAGAAATCCTAAGGAAACAGATCCTCTAGAAACAAGTTCCAAGGCAGGAAAGAAACTTGACCCATTTCTTTCCTTACCACTTCTCTTCATGACCCTGGATGGAAAAGAAAGCAAGTTACACTTGGGAGGAGACGAGAGGAGGGCGTGTCAACTTCATCTTCTGAGCGTCTCACAGCCTCGCTGGCACGTGCCAGAAACAGTAAAGTGTGTGCAGGCAAATCACTTCTAATGCATTATGTATTCTACCGTCTTTACAGGAATTTGGTTTAATTCTCTGAAGTCATTAATATGGCGTTTAATGAAATCTAAGTATGGGCCTTTTACTCACTAAATCTCCCTCATCAAAGTACTCGTTTGTCAACCTTAACTCGTCACAGAAGACAGCGTAATCCTGATATAAAGGAGGAGAATTGGTCCGAGGGTCAAGAAACCCAAGTTTAAATGCCAGCTTCACCTTCTCAAAGGCCTGTCTCCTGCCCTCAGCTACATGACGTCCTAGCTTCCTTCCTGCTGCTTACAACCAGAAAACATACTTGATATTCACGTGGATTTTAATGACTAGTAAGTACCGTCACATACATGTTCCCTTTAGCATCTAACAATCCAGTGGAATAAAAAAGATGCAGGAATAGGTCTTTACACATGAAGAGAGCTGAGATCAAAGGTACTGCCCATGTCCAAGTAAGAGGAGAAGCTAAGAGTTAAAGTAAGTTCTTCTTAACCCATGGTCCAAGACGTCTCACGGTCCCTGATATACATATGGATAGGATTGAATTATGGTCATCAGAAAAAGAAAAGGCTTTGTAAATAAGGTCTAATAAGTTAAAAATGTTTTATAGCGTATGATCAAAATAGTTTATGTGTAAAATGAAGTTAGGAATAGAGGGGAGAAGACTGCATGAGGTTACAGAAGACCCAGCTCTAGTTTCCTACTCAGCCGCCCTACATCAGAGGATGCATCCCAACTTCTCAGAACCTTAGTTTTCTCCCCTGTCGTGTGAGGATTCTTAAGGAATTAAATAATGAATGTAACGACACTCCGTACACCATAAACAGTTATACAGTGTTTCTGTCATTACTATGTACCCATAACTTCCTCTAGTTCAGCCACCACAATCAATGGAAACTCAAAACAGGTCCCCAAATTGAGAGTTACCAGGTCCTACCATATGCATATTTAATAGACACATAACACATGACTGAACAATCACAGCCTTCTTCCCTGAGCAATTATTACTAATAATAATATTACTGTCACACATTATTAACTAATATTACTGTCACACATTAACATGGTAATGCGTTTACATTCAAATAATAATTGTTTTAGGTCACCTGGGTGGCATAGGTTACGGTCTCAATGCCTTCATGTCTCAGCAAAGTATGCCTGGCTTTAATCTGTTTCCTTAAGAACTTCTTCTCAGTTTTATTCAGTTTGTAATTACTTTGACAGTTGCTGTCCATGGCAACACTGGAAAAAAAAAAAAAAAGTCATCCTTAGGAATCCCAAAGGGAATTCTAATGTTATTCTTATATTCCATAGTTTATAAATATTTCTACATGACAGTTTTTAAAACCGCTGACTTTACTTTTCACCAACCTAGAGAAGTGAAAACAAACAGATGCCTGGACAACAAAGGAATATTTAAGAAGGCGACAAAGAAGGAAGGACATGTGGCAGCGTCTCTGGGTGTTCGGTCCCAGTGCTTCAGCTCTAGTGAGTCACCGTGTCACCCACAGGTAGAGACCCCCTTACTTATGAAGGCCTAGGTAAAATGTGCCACAGACAAACTTCACAAACATGTTAGGAAAGAAAAAAAAAGGAAGAAATGAAACAAAAAAAGTTCACAGAATACATAGTATGATTCTACTTACATAACTTCAAAACCCAAAAGTAAGCCATATATTGTTTAGAAATATATATACATAGCAAAATGCAAGGAAAAGCAAAGAAATAATAAATAGGAAATGCAGGAGAGAAGTTATTTCTGGGGGGAGAAGAGAAACGGGACATACAAAAGCATCTTACTCTACATGGAGGTTTAGATGTATTTTATTTTTTAAGCAGTACACGTTATATATTTTTATCTCTATAATTTTTTAAAATTTCTTTTAATGTTTTATTTATTTCTAGGAGAGAGAGAGACAGCGCGAGCAGGGGAGGGTCAGAGAGAGAGGGAGACACGGAATCTGAAGCAGGCTCCAGGCTCTGAGCTGGCAGTCAGCACAGAACCCGACACGGGGCTCGAACCCACGAACCGCGAGATCATGACCTAAGCGAAAGTCGGACGCTTAACCGACTAAGCCACCCAGGCGCCCCTCTATAATTTTTAAATACAGACATAAGAACCCCACAGAGCTGCATTTGGCTTCTACTAAAATATGCCAGTCAGGAAATAGTTACAGAGCACTTTCCCAAAAAGGCCTTCCCTCGATCAAAATCAGCACCCTACATCATGCTTCATTACAGTCGCCTACTTATTTTGTTAACAGAGTTTAACTTAAGTTGTGATGATTCCTTCGTTGGCTTAATTCTCCCATCAGGAGGTAAACCCCAAGACAGCAGGGATGCTAGACATAGTAGGTGCTCAATGAAAATGTGCTGAAGGGATAAACAGATGATGATGGGCAAGTAAGTACACACATGCCTGTTGATGGTCTCAGCACCTGCGGCCCACAACTACAACACACAGCTTACACTTAGCTGGGGAAAACACACACTAAGCAATCAAAGAACGACACATCTTTTTAGAATTGTTAACCATACAGTCTTGAGATGTGCTGTGAATTAGGAAAAAAAAAATAAGATCAACGTTAATTGGGAAAGTCTGGGAGAGCTTGAAAACACAAGCTGACGTGAGCTGAGCACTGAAGGGCAGGAGGAGCACACAGCCATTTGGAAGGAGGGTACCCAGCGAGGCAACAGAAGCTCAATACAGAAATGGATGTGTCAGGGGCGCCTGGGGGGCTCAGTCGGTTAAGCGTCTGACTTCGGCTCAGGTCGCGATCTCACGGTGTGGGTTCGAGCCCCACGTCGGGCTCTGTGCTGACAGTTCAGAGCCTGGAGCCTGTTTCAGATTCTGTGTCTCCCTCTCTCTGCCCCTCCCCCACTCGTGCTGGGTTTCTGTCTCAGTAATAATAAACATTTAAAAATAAATAAATAAATAAAAAAGAAACGGATGTGTCTGGCAAAGGCAGTGAGAGGTAGGCAAAAGGAGAGCGGCGAATGCGGCTGATCCACCGATCCCACTCGCCACCCACTTGAAAGTCTTCAGAGCTAGCAAGGAACATAAATGTGGGAAGTTAAATAAAATCGTATCCCAAACAGCTCATAAACAGCCCGGAGTCTAATTAGTAATCCTCACGTCTAGAGCGAAGATGCTGAGTCCCGTGAACGAAGAGGCAGGAAGGGGCACGTGTGCCACGCGGGTGCGCGTGAGGGAGGGAGGCGTGGGCCTGCAGTCTGGGTGGGGCTGTGGGAAGACAGGAAACAGGGAGACAGGGGAGGGCGTGAGGAAAGTTCTGGCACGAGGAGGGCGTGGGGACTGCCCAGGCTGCGGGAAAGAGGAAACACAGGTCCCTTACTGCCCCGGCAGAGCCCGAGGCAGAGCCCGAGGCTAGAGACGGCGCTCCAAAACCCTCCAAAACCCGAGTGACTCCAAAGGTCAGAAGAAGGTCAGGCCGAGACGGTAATGAGCAGGACTTAGGGTACCCCGGTGAGGGGCGCTGGGGGGACACACAGCTGCAGTGTGTGGCTGCCAGGTGACAGGATGAAGCGGCTGAAAGGAGAAGAAACCAGGGGAGAGAGAAAGCTTTTGGTGTCCTCAACAGACAGGCAAAGGGCAGCTGAATGGATACCGTAAAAACTGCACCCATTGTAACGATCCGTTCCAGTGTCTGGCCCCTTCCGCTGGCCCGTGCGCTCTCTCAGGACAGGGCTTACACGGTCTCCCCAGAGCCCGGTCGGTGCTAAGAGACAGTGTGACACAGTGTTCAGGGCCCAGGGCGTCATTCAAATCTCCGCTCTCCCACTCATCAGCCGTGTGATCCTGGGGGAGTTGCTCATTTCTGAGCCCAGGTTCCCCACCTGTAAAATGGGGTAACAGTGCGTGGTCCTGGCACATAACTCTACCCAGAGCCTGCACCAAAAACCCAACCAAAGTCCACCATGGCTTCCCGCAGCGTAAAACCAGGATGTCCCCAATACCCCATTAAAATGTCTGCCTGAGAAAAGTAAAAATGCTGCCAGGAAATTTTGCTATTAGTTGTAGCAACACCTGTCAACAGGCCTCTGACGTCCCTTCTTAAAGTATTTACCAAAAGGAGGTTACGGTTGTGTACCTCTTACAGCTCAGAAGTGTCCCTAAGAGCCATTCCCTTGGAACGTAGTCATCGGGCAGGACGGGGCCTCTGTCCCAGTCTCCGCGATAGGACAGAAGCCTAAGTTTGGTAACTGCTCGCCAGCAAACACGGCGGGCCCAGCTGCGTTCGCACTGACCGGTCCTTTGTAACTCTTCACTTCTCGCGCGCTCCGGAGCCCCTGCTCGGCTCTCCCTTCCTATTCTCCCTATAAAACCTCCAAATCATTCCTCACAAACCGGAACAGAGCTCAGCGCTTTCCCCCGCTGCCAGCAGGTACTAAATGAACTCTGTTTTCACCACTCTAACGCGTGTCTGGCTGTGTTAATCTCTGACACTATCTCGCAAATTTCTTAAAAGGATTAAACACGTCTAATAAATTTTTGATAACTTCCAGTAGAGCCAGATCAGAACAGTTTAAGAAGACAAGAGAAAGCTGAAGGCCCTCGAAGATCTATTCATTGCCATTCTTTCCCAAGGTCATCATCTTTGGAAGGGCATTTTTGCAGTGTGGAATGGAAAACAAGGGCTGAGCGCATTGGGATTTTTTTTCTTAATAAGTCACATGAGCAAAGACTGCAAAGTGGAAGAATGAGAAGAAGAGATGCTGAATACGTTTGTACAAGTATGACACTAAGAGCCCAGTACCAGCAGATGGAGCCTCATGATCACATTCTGTCCTCGTTCCCTTCCGTCCCTCACGAGAAGAAAGACAAATGCAGAAAGCCAGGGAGGCTCATTTGTTCCCACTCCAGTGACTTGGCAATGCGCTGACCCGGCAGGTCTGAGTCACCTCAACAAGAAGCAGGGTGACAGCAGCAGCTGAGGTCTGGAGGTGCCCCCTTTCCAACAAACCCACTTCCCTGGCCAAGAAATGTCTACTGTTGCACAAAGGTCTGGATGCTCCTTGCCATGTTGTGGGCGTGCGAGGGGAATGAGGTCACTACTTACTAGGTAGACTCTTAGCCATACTGAGTCCAGTGCAATCAAAGACGATCCAGTCTAAGCACACTCTCTGTGGGATAACACGAGTTTAGAGATCCCACAGACTCTGCTAGCAAGCTGAACCCCAGCATCTCCTACTGGATATCCTAAGTGCTAACAGTACGATGTGTGATCCTGCCCTCCTTGAACAACGTGCTGCCTATAATGAACCAAAGCAGTATAGAAAAATGTTCCTGGTGGCGTCTGGGTGGCTCAGTCAGTTAAGCATCTGACTGTGGCTCAGGTCATGATCTTGTGGTTCGTGAGTTTGAGGCCTGCATCAGGCTCTGTGCTGACAGCTCAGAGCCTGGAGCAGCTTCAGATTGTGTCTTCCCTTCTCTCTGTCCCTCCCCACCCATGCTGTCTCTCTCTCTCTCAAAAATCAACATTTAAAAAAATACTTTTTAATTAAAAAAAAAGAAAATTAGAAACAATCCTTTTTTTTTTTTTTTCCCAGAGAGTGAGTGAGCAGGGATGAGGGGGAAGAGGATGAGCAGAGGGAGAGAAGAGAATCTTAAGTAGGTTCCACACCCAGCACAGAGCCCGACTCGGGGGCTCAATCTCACCACTGACAGATGGTGACCTAAGCCGAACTCAAGAGTGGGAGGCTTCACTGACTGAGCCATCCAGGTGCGCCGAAAATTAAATTTTATAATGTTGATTTTTGAGAGACAAAGTGTGAGTAGGGGAGGGGCAGAGAGAGAGGGACAGCGATCTGAAGCAGGCATTTTGCTGACAGCAGACAGCCTGATGCAGGGCTCCCCCTCACAAGCCGTGAGATCATGACCTGAGCTAAAACCAAGAGTTGGACTATTAACCGACTGAGCCAGCGGAGCACCCCTTAAACTGTAAATGGTTAAAAAAAAAAACCTGACCCCATCACTTGGCATGTTACTCTGTTCTAATTCTTTGAAGAACACCTCCTCTATATTTTATGTCCTCATTATTGTCTCTTTTCCTCCTCTAACTTACCAAAAATAAAATAAGAAAAGTGGAGATTTTGTCTGTATTATTAGAACAGGATCTAGGGGCCCTTGGGTGGCTCAGTCAGTTCAGCACCCCACTCCTGATTTCAGCTCAGGTCATGACCTCACTGTTCACGAGACCCCGCCCCACGTGGGGCTCCACGGACACCTCTCTCCCTCTATGTCTGTCCCTCCTCCACTCATTCTGTCTCAAAATAAACTAAAAAAAAAAATCAGGATCTAGCAACAAGTATCTACCCAATAAACGTTTCCTGAGCAAGCCGTAGTCACTAAATTTACCTAACCTCGCCTTCCCACCTCCCCAGACACTGGAGAGCTCGGAGTCGGGCGGCCCTCTTCGCTGTCTCACCAACACTGGCTGTATCCCTATCTGCGTGGTCTTCACGCTGTATGACAACTACCCATCTGTGTGCTGGGCTCGCCCAGAAAACTGCCATCTCCTTGAGGCCACAGACTGCGGTGTCCGGCACACAGCAGGAACCGGGAAACAAATGCCTGTTAAAAACTAAACCCACAGGGGCGCCCGGGTGGCTCAGTCGGTTAAGCGTCCGACTTTCGCCTAGGTCATGATCTCGCGGTTCGTGGGTTCGAGCCCCGCGTCGGGCTCTGTGCTGACTGCCAGCTCTGAGCCTGGAGCCTGTTTCAGTCTGTGACTCCCTCTCTCTCTGACCCTCCCCTGCTCACGCTCGCTCTCTCTCTCCTAGAAATAAATAAAAAATATTTAAAAAAAAAAAACAAAAAAAAAAACCACCTAAACCCAGAGCCTGACACCACCACCGGCCAAAGGGCCTCCGGGATTACTCCACCAGGAGCTCGGGAAGACTGAGCTGTGAGAGCCGCAGACCCCTCGGCACGGCCTTTCCTTCGCTGCACAGGTCGGACTAGCCCTAAGCGCACCAGACGAACCGCCCCCAGGCCGCGGCCGCCAGTCCCCAACCCCACACCGGACCCAAGAGGGACAGCGCGGTCACGTGAGCACCGGCACCGCGCTCACACACACGTGCACCTCACACGGCCGCACAGCGCACGCCGCGCAGACGCCGCGCGGGCCACGGACCTCCGCAGGGCCCGCCCCGGCCATCGCTCCTCTCCCTCCGCGTCCCTGCGCGTTCAGGTCCACGCGGGCGAGGCAGGCGGAGGCCGGGAGCGGCCGAGCAGCGAACGCGGCGCTGCAGCCGTCCCGCCCGCCTCTGACAAGTGCCCCGCGTCTCCGCCACGGCCCAGCCTGGGCTCCCACCGCGCCGGCGCCCTCTCCGTCGCCAGCCTCGCCGGTTTGCCCCCGAAAGCGGCGGCGGCGGCGGCGGCGAGCCGCGCATCCCCTCACCTGGGCGCAGCCATGTTGGAGGAAACGGCACTACATTTCCCGTGAGCCTGCGGGGCGGCGAAGGGGATTGTGGGAGCTCCCCTCGCGGCCCGGGGGCGCCGGCCGCTCCCTCCGCCCAGATCCGCCGCTGAGGGGCCGGGTGTTAGCGTGAAGGTACGGTTGTCTTTTTCTCTGGAATAGTGAGGATTGTGAGTGCTCCGTACTTAGCGTAGCCGCCCAGATGGGCGCTGCCGAGTCGGTGTGTCCCTCGGCCCCTCAGGGACGCTCCCCCCCCCCCTTGGGCCGTAAGCGTCTGTCCCCCGGAGCCGTCCCCGAGGGACAGGGAGGACGCCGGGGCCTGGGAGGCGGCCTCGCGTGGGCCGCAGAGACGACAGGGACCGTGCACGGCCGTGCCGGGGGGGAGGGCGCGCGGGCGGGCGCCCGCCCCGAGTCGCGCAGGACGCTCTGGGGTGGCGGACGCCGTCCTGTCCTGCGGGACGAGGGACTAAAGGCTGTTTAACAGGCTGGTGCCCTGGTTAAAAAAACGAAACAAACACAAGGTAGCGAACTGTTGTTTTGTTTTTTTTTTTTTACTTTTTTTTTTTTTTAAATTTATTTCTGAGAGAGAGAGAGACAGCGTGAGCAGGGGAGGGTCAGAGAGAGAGGGAGACACGGAATCCGAAGCAGCTCCAGGCTCCGAGCTGTCAGCACGGAGCCCGACGCGGGGCTCGAACCCACGAACCGCGAGATCATGACCGGAGCCGAAGTCGGACGCTCAGCCGACTGAGCCCCCAGGCGCCCCTGAGGTAGCGAACTGTTACCCAGGGCCCAGCAGTGGCGCAGAGGAGGGAAGGAGACGCGGTAACGGGGGAGGACGAGGGTCCGCCATTGTTCGGGCCCCCGTGTTGTCCGAGTGACACGCCCGCCTCGCTGGCGGCCTGCCCGCGGGCGCCTCGCCCTGCGGAGCCGGGACGACGGCCCTACGCGAGGGGCCGAGCGCGGGAGGCTGTTTACGGAGAGGAGGGCAGACGCGGGAGAGAGAGTGCGGCGGTGCGGGGGACGGGGGTGCGGGTGGGGCCGCCGCCCCGTCCTGCCGCGCGCCCTGCGTGCTTCCGGAACACACCCGCCGGGGCCTTGTGACCAGGCCAGTGTTTCAGGCCCTGTCCAGTCTGGTAGCCACTAGCCACGTGTGGCTTGTGAGCGTTTCAAGTGTGGCTAGTACAACTGAGGAACTGAGTATTTAATTTTAAAAAATTTTGGGGCGCCCGGGGGCCTCCGTCGGTTAAGCGTCCGACTTCGGCTCAGGTCAGGATCTCACAGTTTGTGGGTTCGAGCCCCGCGTCGGGCTCTGTGCTGACAGCTCAGAGCCTGGACCCTGCTTCAGATTCTGTGTCTCCCTCTCTCTATCTGACCCTCCCCTGCTCTCGCTCTCTCAGAAATAAAACATTTAAAAATTTTTTTATCGAGGTGCGCCTGGGTGACTTAGTTAAGCATCCAACTCTTGGTTTCAGCCAAGGTCACGATCTCAGTATTGGTGGCTTCGGCCCTAGTCAGGCTCTGTGTGTGCTGACGGTGCAGAGACTGCTTGGGATTTTCTCTCTCCCTCTTTCTCTGCACCACCCCCTCCTCTCCCCTCCCCCCCAGCACATGCTGTTTCGCTCGCTCTCTCAAAATAAATAAATAAACTTAAAAATAAATAAGTAAAAATTTTCATTGAGTTTTCACTGAATTTAAGCAGCTTTGGGACGCCTGGGTGGCTCATTCCATGGAAAGTCAGACTTCGGTTCAGGTCATGGTCTGAGCCCCGTGTCTGGCTCTGTGCTGAGAGCTCAGAGCCTGCAGCCTGCTTTGGATTCTGTGTCTCCTCTCTCCGCCCCTCCCCACTCATGCTGTCTCAAAAATAAATAAGCATTAAAAAAAAATTTTTTTTTTTTTAATTTTAAACTGCTGCATGTGGCTAGTGGCCCCCAAAGTGGACAACATAAAATATCTCCTGTTGACCAAGGAGTCACCTCCTTATCCACCCTGCTTGAAGGTGCTGTGCCGGGATCCGCATGGGCCTCGCTGGGTGACAGTCACAGCGAGGAAATGGCAGCGTTTGCACAGCTCCTGCCAAGAGAAACGAAAACTGGTATCTCCTTCTGCCACTACTGGCTCATGCTGGAAATGAGCCTGCGGGTATTGACCAGGCCTCGCAATATTCCAGATCAGACCGATATTCCCCACACAGATTGCCCATAAGGAAAAGCATATTCCTGCCTTTTCAAAAGAGATTTCAGATAAAATCTCTGTGGATGATTGTCAAAAGGCTCTTCCTATGGGCCTTGCAGATACAAGACTTACATAATAAAGGGGGCTAAGAACACCAGAGTTACAATTGAGCCTGGTCCTGAGCCTAATTTAGAGTTAAGGACAGATATCCACCCCCACCCACTTGTTTCTGCTTGGAGCATTTTCTGGCCTTGAATATGCTGATTGCACTCTGGGAAGGAACCTATTGAGGAACTTCTTTTGTGATTATGGGAGCAAAGGTGTTTCCTGAAAGACCTGTTTTTCTTGATACTTCCACCTTAAACAAACAAGCTATTGACCCCTGCCCACTAAGAAGTAACTTCACCCTTTTTATGCTAAAAGCATTGTCTCCTGTGCTAAAGATACCTTCCTTCCCCATAGGATAAGCATCTAAATCCCCTTCCTCAATCACTATTGATAAAGGTTATGCATGAGTCTTCTACAGATCTCTGTTCTGGGAAATTCTTACATATCAAATAAGTTTATCATCAGAAACCATTGTCTGAGGCAAATGCCACTTCTGTGCCGTCCCCCAAACACTTAATTATAAAATAAAGTTGAGCCCCAGTCAGAGCGGAGACGCTTGCCTGGTGAGCAGAAAGACTCTCTGTACTCCCTCACCGACACCGTCCATCCTTCAGGGACCCCTGGGTCTGCGGGACCGGCCTCCGACAGTGCTGAAGCTTTTAAAACTTTTGAGCTTCTTAGCGTCCATGAAATTACTCTCTCTTATGTCTCTTTACACCTTATGATCACTTGTTTTCAGGGGTTTTTGCTAGCTTGCCTTCATCTTTCCACAATTAAATGCAAGCAATCCTTCACGTTTTGTGTTTGACCCTTTTCTCTTATTCTGTAGTCTTTCTCTGTCTACTTCCCCAGTTTGCAGATTCCTTCATCTTTTATCTTCACCCCTGACTTCTTTGTAGGAGGGAGTCTGGTTTAGTGAAAACAATACAGGCATTGGGGAATGACGTGAAGCAGAAACTACAAGATGGCATTCACCTTTTGGAACTGATGTAATAATTACTATAAAGTAGCTGTCAAATAGTTGTTCATTCCTTTTCTACCCTTCTGACCCTGAGTTACAGGCACAAATTTCCAACCACCTGCTGCCCATCCTTGCCTCCTTAGAAAGAAGCGGATCCATATAAAAATTATGCGTGTAGGGGCTCCTGGGTGGCTCAGTCTGTTAGGTGTCCAACTCTTGATTTTTGCTCAGGTCATGATCTCATGGCTCATGAGATGCAGCCCCATGTCAGGCTCTGCACCAATATCACAGA
Source organism: Hyaena hyaena (assembly GCF_003009895.1). Classification (NCBI taxonomy): domain Eukaryota; kingdom Metazoa; phylum Chordata; class Mammalia; order Carnivora; family Hyaenidae; genus Hyaena; species Hyaena hyaena. The sequence goes on along the minus strand of NW_024081827.1, from coordinate 461,612 downwards.
GCCTGCCTGGGATACTCTCCCTCTCTCTCTGCTCCTCCCCTGCTCACGCTCACTCCCTCTCTCTCAAAATAAGTAAACATTCTTTTTTAAATTTTGCATGCAATCCTTTTTGTACCCTCCCTTATCTCTTGCTTAGAATATTGAATGGATTGTTTCTCCCAGAGAAGATGACTCCCTGAAGCAATTTTCAGCTGCATTAAGACCCTGTTTTATTCATTATGTAACTTCAGTGTCTTCCATAATCTTGTAATAATAGAAATGTTGAGCTGAAATTTAAGATAGAATTCATCCTCACCTGTGCCAAAAGCTTTACAGTGTGATCTATAATAATTTCTCAAAGGCCTTAAATGCTGACCTAATGACTCTCTCCTTAGTAAACCTCATCTCAGCATCCTGATTGGTATAGTCCTCTGTGTGACTGGTGCAAGAGTAGCAAGATTTTTCTCTAAAGGAGCAGAAAATAAATATTTTCAGCTTTCTGGCCACACATGGTCTCTGGTCACATAATCTTCTTTTGTCCTTTCGCTTGTTTGTTTGTTTTCAAACAACCCTTTAAAAATCTTAGCTCCCCTGACTATGCCAGCTGGATTTGGCTCACGGACTATAGGTTTCTGACCCCTGGGCCCCGTACTCCTGAGCACAGTCTCAAGGTGAAGTTAGGATTGGCACCACCATTGAAGACATTTATAAGGAGTCACTGTATAAGTGAACTTAATCAGGTCAGTCACTACTACATTTTAAGCATGGGAAAGCAGAGGTCTGCCCCCCAGGAGAGCTCTGGGAATTGGGGCTAGGAGCACCATGTCATTCAGAATCACTTTTAGTTGCCAGTGACAGAAAACTAGGCAGACGGCTTAAAAAGTTTTTTTCCCTCAACCGAGAAGCCATCCACACCCGAACAATCATTGGTTCTGGTTCTCCTGTTCAAAACTGTTGTCAAGAACCCAGGTGCTTTCTGTTCTCCCACTCCACCATCTTTTGTTTGTTGACTTTTTATCCCCATTCTTTTTTTCTTTAATTTTCTTTTAATGTCTTTATTTTGAGAGACAGAGCAAGCGGGGGAGGGGCAGAGAGAGATGGAGACACAGAATCTGAAACAGGCTCCAGGCTCTGAGCTGTCAGCACAGAACCCGATGCAGGGCTCAAACCCACGGACTGCGAGATCATGACCTGAGCCGAAGTCAGACACTTAGCCAATTGAGCCACCCTGGGCACCCGTGGACTCATTGAGTTTAGAGCCAACAGAACAGGGCTCATTCTTGATGTCTCCTGGTTACAAAGTGGCTGCTGCTGCTCCAGTTATCTTGTCCCCATATTAGTGTTTCTAGCTGGAACAAAAGGAGCATAGTCTCTTCTTCATCCAAGAAATGAAGTTCCCAATGGACTCCCTCTTGTTTTTTTGATCTTACATGGGCTGCCTACTACAGTAGGAAGAATAATGAATCCCCAAAGATAACCACATTCTAACCCTTGGAACCTGTGAATATGCAGGTATAATTAAAAGTTTACAAACCTTGGGGCGCCTGGGTGGCTTAGTCGGTTAAGCGTCCGACTTTCGCTTAGGTCATGATCTCGCGGTTCGTGGGTTCGAGCCCCACGTCGGGCTCTGTGCTGACTGCCAGCTCAGAGCCTGGAGCCTGTTTCCAATTCTGTGTCTCCCTCTTTCTCTGATCCTCCCCTGTTCACGCTGTCTCTCTCTCTCCTAGAAATAAATAAAACATTAAAAAAAAAAAAGTTTACAAACCTTAAAATAGAGTATCCAGGGGCCCAATATAACCACCCAACTCCTTACCAACAGAACATCTACTCCAGCCAGAGCAAGAGAGATCAAGCAGAAGAAATCAAAAAGATTTCAAGTGTGAAGGACTTGATACATTGTTGCTGTCTCCAAGATGTAAGAGTCTGTGTGCAGGGTCTGGAGAGAGGCTTCTATAAGCTAGAAGCAGCCCCCAGCTGGTAGCCAGCAAGGAAGTGGGGACGTTAGTCCCACAGCCACAAGGAGCAGAATTCTGCCCACAGTCTGTATAAGCTTACACGCAGATCCTTCCCAGAACATCGTAATCAGGGCCCAGCCAGCTGACCCCTTGATTCTGTGCTTATGAAACTCAGAGCAGAGAAACCAAGGGAGCCAGCCCAAACCTGGGGCCCACCAAACCGTGCTGTAGTACAGGTGTGCCTGTGTGTTAACAGCAGCAATAGAAAAACACACGCTGACTGCTGACCAATCACTAGCTAAAGGGTGTGGGATTACCATGGCTGCTGTAGGCTAGTCATGATTAATTCCACAGGGCTTGGGATGAGGCCCATCCTCCCCGTGAGCAAGAGACCTTGGTGGCATACACTCTAAAATTAGGGTTCTGTTAGCAAGAAAAAACAAACAGGAAAACAAATGCTGGGTAGACAAGTGACAGCACATTCCATAAAGGTGGCGAACACTTGATCTGGCTGGGTTTATCTCAGAACCCAAGGGAAAGGGATGCTAGAAGGGTGAGCACTATCATAAACGAATACAGCATTCAAGGTAGGATTCTAATAGCATTACATCTCTACCTCAAGACTCCTCAATCAGAAAAATATTTGAAGATGTTCCAACAGTCTCTGAGACTTACTATATTTTTACTATGGTTCCAAATGGTGGTACCATTTCACTGCCCTTTCAAACTCAATTCCTATACTTAGGAGGCTTCTCATTTCCCTTGCTCCCACCCCAGACCATTTGTTCCTGGTTATCTTGTGGCTGGCAAGTTTTTGCTTTTTTTTTCTTTTCCTATTTATGGTTTTAAAAATACACATTGATTTCTCGGTCTCTCCACTTATTGTGCTACTTATTTTATCCCTCCTAGGTAAATGACAAGTTTGTACCAAATTTCCTTTCCAAACTTGTGTCTCTGCTGCTTCCCAGATTGCTGGCTTCTTGAAACTCCAGCAAGAATGCATAATGTAAAACCATTTGATGTTCACAGTGGCATTTCAGGACTGAATGCATTATTCATGCTTTGGTGATAAAAAATTCAATGAAAAGTTTGCAGGTTGTCATAGGGTGAAAGAATTTCCATGCAGTAATTGGAGGCAAAAAAAAGAGAGAGAGAGAGAAAGAGAGAGAGAGAAAGAAAGAAAGAAAGAAAGAAAGAAAGAAAGAAGGAAAGGAGCCAGGCTGCAATTTGTTATACAAAACATAAAACACTGCTTGGAGGATTGTTTTTGGGATTTTTTGGGGGTCAGTTACAAAACATAAGATCTTAGCTGTAAAACAGTGTTTTAATTCCCCCCGCCCCGGACACACACACACATACACACACACACACTGATTTGTTCTTGAGGCTGAAGACCTTACTTCACAAAATTTTTTTTTTCTGCAACATACTTTTCAGATAGAAGAGAGTAAAGAGCAGACCACTCTGAGCACAGAAAAACCTTTGGGGTGGCCAGAGGACTGGGATTTGTGGATTTATAAAAGTTAGGATCAAGAGGCACCTGGGTGGCTCAGTTGGTTAAGCACCTGACTCTTGATCTCAGCTCAGGTCATGATCTCATGTTCATGATTTGTGAGTTTGAGCCCAGCATCGGGCTCTGCTGACAGCATGGAGCCTGCTTGGGATCCTCTCTCTCCCTCTCTCTATCTCTCTGTCTCTCTCTGCCCCTGTTTGCTTGCTCTCTGTCTCAAAATAAATAAGTAAACATTTAAAAAATAAGTTAATTTTAAAAATGTTTCCTTTTACAAGAAAAAAATTCTCTTTAAATTTTTAAAAATAATTTATTTAAAAACGTCTCCTTTGATGGCTTCATACTATCATTAATCTCTCAAAAACACACTGAAATAAAAACGTACTTGCCCAGGGGCGCCTGGGTGGCTTAGTCGGTTAAGCGTCCGACTTTTGCTTAGGTCATGATCTCGCGGTTCGTGGGTTCGGGCCCCGCGTCGGGCTCTGTGCTGACTGCCAGCTCAGAGCCTGGAGCCTGTTTCAGTCTGTGACTCTCTCTCTGACCCTCCCCTGCTCATGCTCTCTCTCTCTCCTAGAAATAAGTAAAACATTAAAAAATTAAAAAAAAAAAAAACATACTTGCCCAAAGACGGTAATCTCCATCATTAACTTGTACTGGACGTAAATCCATATTTCATATCTTCTTGACAATTGCTTCTTGTGAGATGTGGTTAAATGGTCTTAGATTTTACCTTATGGGTAATGAAGACCTCAGGCTAGAAGCATCAATTCTGCCGTTTTCCATTGGTTGGGCTGGATTTCTCTTTATTCACCCTCACTGTAGGGAATTTAAAATTTTCTAACACGCTTGTCTATTTTGCAAAAATAGTTTTTGGATTATGTAAGCACTTCTCAGGCACCCAAATCGCACCGTGCTTAAAGCAAAGCAGGGGAGGCAGCCGCGGCAGCCCTGTGCTGAGAACTCCCACGCTGCTCTCCCCTTAGAGCTCTCCAAGTCTGCGCCACGTGACGAGCCAGCCTGACCAAGCCTCCAGTAGATGAACCCTGAGTGCTTTATGTAACAGGATAAGTAGAATTTCTAGCATCTTCCAGATACTCTCAGCTTTGCGAGCCGCACATTAGAAACCAGAGGATTCTCAAAGGGTGGCCCTTACACTGGCCGCCACCAGCGTCACTGGAATCCTTGTTAAAAATGAAGACTTCCAGACCCCACGAGACTTAAACAGCTTCTCTGAGCCGCAGAGGGGTATAGCGTGCATCTCAAAATCTTGGGGGCCAGGGCCCAGCAATCTGCACACTTCACAAGCCACCCTGCTGCTTTTGCAAACGTCTGACCATTGGAAAAAAATAATGCCAAGAAAAATTCCCAGAGTAACAAAGTGCCAGGGTCCTAATACATTTGAGATTTACTTTAGGTGAAATGGTTTCAATGTATAAGATATGACAAGGGGGACCAAGAAACCAGATGAGACAGCGTTCAGATCATCAAATTATTACAGAACCCATAAAACGTCTGTCTCAAAACAATTCTAATTATTGCCAGCTCTACAGCCCATTTTATAGATGAAGCAACTGAGACTTAGAGACAAACTGTAAGCTGGTTAAATAGGGGACATTTTTAAGAGACTGGTTTACATTCATGTCTGTGTTCTCACATGAATAAAAGAGCTCAGTTTTATATGTTAAAACATATCAACTCTCTTTTGGCAAGTACTAACACTTAACATACATTAGTATTTAATCCTAACAACCAAAAGAACCCTAGGCATAAGTTTTATGCTCTCAATTTTACCACTGTGGAAACAGGCTCAGAGAGGTGAAGCAGTTTTCCCAAGATTACACAGAGAGACAGGAGTCAACACAGTGTCCCTCCTTTTCCATTTGTATGCATTAAGTTTAAGGACACCACTGTAGGAAAAGTCTCCACTGACATCTATCCAAGTGTTATTGAGACAAATATATAGACAGGACAAACATGAAAAAATGTTTCATTTCAATGGTTGCATCTTGTAAGCAAGCACATACAAGAATAATTTACAGAGTATAACTTTTGTCATTCAATAAAGATAATGAGTCCAGAATCTTAATTGTAAGTTTAGATGTTCTATTATCAATTTTTTTTAAATTTATTTTTGAGAGAGGGAGAGAGAGAGGGACAGAGGATCCCAGGCAGGCTCTGTGGTGACAGCAGACAGCCCAACGAAGGGCTCGAGCCCATAAAATGACCCAAGCTGAATTGACAGACATATAATTGATTAAGCCACTCAGGTGCCCCTCTATTATAAGTTGTTTTTTTTTTTTTTTTAAAGACAAGCAGTATTAATTGTCTTGTTTTATTCTGTTGTTTCAGCCTTCAGTATCAGAAATAAAAGATTGGCTACTATCAGTTTCTCGCCTATTTAAAATCATGGCTTCAGAGACCGTATGGTTAATAGGAAGTTAACTAAACCTAGAATTTACTTTTCAGCATCTGTTGGAAGCCTGCTGACAGCCTCAGGATGAGGGATTCATAATTAATTAGCACTGGTTACAGAGTTCTTGAAATTTAACACACCATAATGGAAACAGATAGCTTTGAAATATGATTTGAAACCAGAGACTTAGTGAAGTTGAATTATTAAGGTCGTGGTATGGGTAGACATTGATCTTAGGTTTCAAAAAAAGTGTTTTCCGTGCCTGCCTTTTTAACTGTTGGAGTTTTAGGGGTTTCCGACAGATTTCCTGGGTCATCACTCCTATTCCAAATTCATCCACAGTTTTAAATGCTCTTTCAGTCCAAACACTGTAAATGTCATTGCGGCAGTGGCCTCGTGTTAACTGGTTCTAACCTAACCCAGGGAGACTGGGGTGGCGTGAGGTGGTCAGACAGCCTTGGCTGGGAATTCAGGAATTCCAAACAAAAGGAGTTGGGGATGAATTGTTTGATAATGGGTGTCCAGCACCTAGAGAAATACAGGAAGCACAGCCATATTCTTTTCCTTGTATTAGGTACCTCCAGCCAGGAGACGGCAGCAGCGGAAGTGGGGACTTGTAGGGGGGAAAAATGGAATCCTGGGCCAATCTCCATACTCGGAAATCAGGATCCTGCCTCAAAAGCTCCAGAATCACTAAAGGCTGCTGGCAGGGATGGAAGCCTTTAGGAGGTGCCTTGTCACTGAAGTGATCACAGTCTTCTCCATTCAGAGTCCCAGCCCAGTTAGGCATATTAAGCAGATGTCACCAAGCCAGGGTAGCAAAGGGACTCCCAGAAGTCAGCCCAGTTTCTACCAAGAAAAATCAACCAGAAGTAACAGATACCAAAGCATTTCAATAAGAAGCAGAAATGATGAATAGGTATTTAAGTTCTAGAACAGAGCAGAAAAGCAAATCCTTTTTTATTTTTTTTAATGTTTATTTTTTTTGAAAGAGAGAGAGTGTGAACAGTGAAGGGGCAGAGAGAGAGGAGAGAGAGAATCCCAAGCAGGCTCCATACTCTCAGCACAGAGCCCGACATGGGGCTAAATCCCACAAACCATGAGATCAGGACCTGAGCCAAAATCCAAAGTTGGCTGCTTCACTGACTGAGCCACCCAGGTGCCCAGAAAAGCAAACCTGACCAGGAACGGAAAATGTTGACAAACTGGCCAGTGCCAAAGATCTAAGCTGGGCATCTGGGTCTGTGAGGTCTTGAAGTAGTGGCAGGGAGCTCCCCCAGGGGGGCAGTCTGGTCTGAGTTAGGTGCTATTTTGGCAACACACAGCCATCCTGTGTTTGGGGGTCATTGAGTTCCTTGGGCCCTACTGAAGTGCTCTGTGAGAGCAGCTAAAATCGAATGGTGTAGATCACAAATGCCCCTTACTTTTCATTAACTGTTAAAGAAAATACAGGAATAAGGAATGAAGCCAAGGTGTCATTTAGATTAACGAAGGCCAATGGATGTTTTTTCTCCCAGGATCTTGAAGAGATTATTGTTGAGGCCGGGGTCCGATCTAATCACCACAAGGAGAGATACTATTACCGCGAGGATTTCACGTCTAGTGCAATGCCGTGCATCCGTGACTGTATCATCTTATAAAGCACGGCTTATCACAACATGGTCTAGAATGGGAGTAGTTCTAGTCAGGTCTGGCAGAGGTGATGGCTGGAGCCTTAAGTTCCTAGGGACATGGACGCAAGAGAAACGGGGTCAAACTCCTAACTGAAGAAGAGCCCAGAACCTCTGTTTGATGTTCTACACAGAAACACTTAGATTTCAGACATCATGTCCATTTCCTGAGGGAAAATGTAGTTCAGGAATAGTCCTTCCCTTAGCCACACTTTTTGGCTAGAGCAGGGTTTTACCAGGTTGTCCGTCTGGTCCAGAGCCCAGGACTAAGCACGAAATCAGTCACCCATCCTCTTAAGGAACAGGACCTGGTGCTCCGCCGCAGACCCCGAGCACGGCCTCCGCAGAGGTCCGGCTGGCCCACTTCTCTCCTCCTTCACTTCGGGATCCAAGGTCTTAGCTCCTGGTCAGTCAGGTTTGGAACAAGCGTTTGGCAGAGACGGTCCCCAGGTCAAGGAGGGCAAGCGAGCACAACCGGACTCAGAAGGCCCTGGGTTTGTTTCTTGCACAAAGCGCGCCAGAGAGCCTCCAAGGAAGTCTGATGTATAGAGATCCCCCAAGGACTCGGAGTTTCAGACTTCAGTCACCGTGATGTAGGCCCTTGGGCCATAAAATATACAGTGAGAATCCCCTTTGCTCCCAGAAACACTGTGGGGGAGACGGAGGACGTCACCCATGAGGTATGGGATGCTGGCGCCCACACTAAGAGCACAGGCAACGGAAGAGGTGGAGTCCACGGACGGCCCAGTGCTCAGGTGCGTCAGGTTAGAATCCGGGCGCCCCGCCAAATCACAAGTGCTGGGAGAGGGGCATGCCTGTAGGTGAGGGCACCGAGGCTCCAGCTCACAGCCTGTCACTAAAGAGGCAGCCAAGGCTGACAAAGGTCCAGGGCTACTGGAAGGGCAATTTCCATCCCAGGCACTGGCCGGGAAGCCAGAGTCCCAAGTGATGCATAAATGCCACCAGTGGACAATACAAAGCAGCCCAGGTGGGAGAGAGCGGTCAGCCCTTGAGGATGCAGCGGAGCCATCCCCAGCCTCGGTGAGCACTGCGCAGAGAGCTGGGAACTGCCCGGACTCCTACGGAGGGCCTAGGCCTGCTGCACACACAAGGCGTCTGAGCCCCTCTGTGCCATGACACACTTCAATTTCGCCTGGAGAAAGACTCCTAACCCTGGATTTAAAAGCTGGTTTATTGCTTCTCTGGCACATCAGCTTTATTTTTCCTCCCCAGATTCATCAGGGCCTTTTCCATAAGTGCTGTCCTGGGGGGCTGTTATTCACCAGGCAGGCTGCTTACCTCTTGAGGCTGATGATCTTCAGCCTGGTTTTCCTGAGATCAGCAGAAGAGCCCGTGACTGCATTCTAGGACCTAAGAAAACTTGAGAAAGGTGAAGTCCGCGGCAAGCAGCTAGACAGGACTTCGGTAACTCCTCCACACGTGCTGAGCTGCCGGAGCGGTGGGCCGCACCGTGAGGAGCCGGCCCAGGTGCTGGGTCGCAGGAGGTGGTCCTCGGTGAGGAAGGAGATCTGAGGCCTCAGAGCAGCATTCTCCCGCAGTGACCGCTGTTCTGGAGGCCACAGAGCCAGTGTCACCAGGGTGGTGTCAGGGCCTAGAAGGTCCAGGTGAGGCTGCTAGGATGCTCAGGCAAATCAGCTCGTCAAAGACAACTCTGCAGGCCCACGTTGACGTAAAGGCCTAAAAGATACACGCGCACTCAGGTAAGGACAGACCACACCCAGTTGGCTAATAGCAGCTAAGACCGGGAGAAGCCGCCCCCAGGCAGGCATGGGACCTGTTCAGCCACCGTGGGCATGGGCTGCTTCAGGCCAAGGAGAAGAGGCAGAACTAGACACCAGCCCAGCAGGGTGGTCAGAAGACAGCGTCCCCAGAAAGCTGGACAGACTCATCAGTAACACGCAGGCAACAGGGTGTCGCAGAGTCATCCCAAAACAGCGACAAGGAGACAGAGATCCAACAGCAGGCAATTAGGGAAACTTCCAGCGGACTTGGTCAGGGAAGTCGACCAGCGGGTGACAGCTCTCCGTCACCAGCGTTTAAGGACAAAGTTGACTCAGCAAGTTTCAGGAAAAGCAAGTTCCATAACTTGGGCTCAGAAGCGACGGGCAGGAAACACATCTGCAGAGCACACGGACCGGATCAGACACAGAGCGGCTGTCGCTCCCTCCTGGCGGAAGCACCTGGGGCAGGTTTGAGCTACAGGTGGGAGCCCAGGTGTATTCAGGAGGCCCGCACTGTGGGAATAGTCCGAGCCCGCAGGGAACAGAGATGGGGAGGTCTGGCTGAGACCACTCCCTCCCTCAGGGGTCAGGTAGGTCCCCCCTCAACTATTCAACTTTTTCATCGTTAATGCACTTTCTCCCAGTTAAGCTGCAAACCCTTTGAAGGCTTACACTGTTCTGTCTGACACTATGACCCCGGGATCAAGCACCACACATCAAGAGTGCTGACTAGGGGCGCCTGGGTGGCTTAGTGGGTTAAGCGTCCGACTTTTGCTTAGGTCATGATCTCGCGGTTCGTGGGTTCGAGCCCCGCGTCGGGCTCTCTGCTGACTGCCAGCTCAGAGCCTGGAGCCTGTTTCAGTCTGTGACTCCCTCTCTCTCTGACCCTCCCCTGCTCACACTGTCTCTCTCTCTCCTAGAAATAAAAAAAATATAAAAAAAAAAAGAGTGCTGACATATTTGTAGATTTACTCTGCTGGCTGATTGAGGGTACATCAGAGAGCCCTCATCAGAGGTACATCAGAGAACACGGTACTGGGGGCACGAGCAAGGGAGGGCTGTTTCGTTCCAGCAACTCTGGTGGTCTTTCCGCACCTCAACTGCTTCTTTGTAAAATGGGGCCATGAAACCAAACTCTTGGTTTTTACACCGTGCTTCTCTGAGCCTCAGGGTTTCTTAGTGAGGCCATAGGCGGTCACCAGGCATGGAGGGCGGGGAGGGACACTGGCTGGCGCCCACTTTATCAACAGATCTGCATTTGTCAGTTTTCCACTTGGGGGTTCACAGAAGGCCGTTTATTCGGCTTCTGTGGCTGAAAGTTTTAAAAATTACCTGCCTCAGATATTCCCAAAGTCCCTATCACTGTTGCACGATAGGATTTTGCAACGTCACCGACATGTACGTGGGACAAGGGTCTTACCAGCTGTGGGCCGGCCCAGCTTCCCTCCCTGGCTTCCCTGCCCCTCCCATCTGCACACGAGGGATAAAGACGCCACGTGTGCGTGGAATCCTTCCCCGCTAAACACTCCTCGGCTCGCTCATTTCAGACCTGTGTCCACCTCCCTTTCCTGCAGCTTCTCATGAGCCTAATCGTGTGCAGACAGCAGGGAAAGGCACCGGGGACAGCCCTCCCTCCACTCCCCAGGATACACCCCTACTTCTTTCGGCTTTTCCCCTCCGCGGGACTCACCTGCGCCTCCTTTGCTCGGCCAATGCTGGGCTTTCTGCTCGCACTCTGCCTGTTTATACCCGAGGGGTCCCAGGAACACTGGGTTTCTACAGGTGGGGTCTCTGGGCTAATCGCCTGAGCAGTGGACGAGGAGGAGCCATGGAGCAGGAAGAAAGGGGGAAGGCAAAGGAGAGGAGAGCAGGGGGAGGCGCGCATGGTCTCAGCTAATGGCGACAGACCCACGTCCTCGCCGGCCTCTAATATACACCCCAGGCGGCCGCTACGTACGGGGCTGCTTCTAGCAATTAGTAAGAAAACAAAACAGAATAAAACTCGCGCTCGTTACCCCTTCTACCAAACCACAACTCTGTGACCTTGGGAGACCGTATCGCCTGCTCGTTCAAACACGCAGGCAGACTGCCTGGAATCCTGCCGGCTTTGTGACCTTGACCTCACCTTGCCTCCACTTCCGCGTTGAGGGTAGTCGAAGAACTCACCTTTATGGCTGTTACAGCGATGAAGCGGCCTGATGTCAGCAAAGAGCCCTGACTGAGGCGTGGCCCAAGGAAGGCCCTACGAACGAAGGACACTCTTCTAGAGAAGCGTGCTGCCTGAAGACTCTCGCCGCATGCCCGCCCGCTGCGCTGTGCCCCTCTGTCACTGTCCCCAGCGGCCCCACCATGCCTGCCACGGCCTAATAGGTGTTCGCGGTAAACGATGGCAAACATTGCTTCTCTCTCTGGGGTGCCCAGCAAATGCCCTCGCTGTCGTGCTAGTTAATACTAATTTATTATTTTATTGCAAGAGTGTAATAAAACAGGAACCAAATGAGCTGCCGTTTATGGCTGATCCTCTACCCGTGTGGTTCTTAATCAGCTGTGTGCATTAGAGTCGCCTGGGAGAGCTTCCAAACACGTTCAGACCTGGGGCCCGCACCCCAAGGATTCTGATTCCCTAGGCCTAGAGGATGTTCTGGCATGTTTATTCGGGAAGTGCTTACCCAAGTGATACTCTGATGCAAAACCCCTGTTCTGGGTATTCCGGGCCCCTTCCCTCCTAGTCAACAAAACTCAGCTTCACTTAGAATGAGAACGTTACCCATGGTGTTGATGGCACTCTCCATATAACTAGGCATACAGGGAATCTCTTAGCCAATTCTCCAATCACAGAAGAAAACATCTGCCGTTCAAGTCCATCGTGCAACCATGGAATTACGTTCCATTAGGGCTGAGCTTAGTAACTCTCCTAGTGGGTTCCTCCTCCATTTTAATGAGAGCGACAACAGAAAAATAGCCTTTGTGGGTAATTTTGCACCTCGCTTCCTTCACCTGAAGCTGATATTGAAAACATGAGTGCAAGGCTGTAGCAATTTTCATTTTTCTCTTGGGTGCTTCTTCCCCTACTTTCTTATCGCATGATACTTGTTTACATTCATATACGAGGCACCGCAGTCACTCAGAACTTTGATGTAGAAACGAGAATGCAACAGGGACCAGGAAAAATATAATGAATTCTACTTCATTTAAGTAAAGCATGTGTTTGACTTTCATAAAATGAGAGATGTTATAAATAAAAAAGACATATTGGTTCACCTACTTGTAGCTCCTCGGCATCAAAAGTTCTCCTTATTACCATTGGCTGCTTCTCTGCCTCCGAAAATTGTTGATAATCCAGCCATCTGTAGCAGCTCCTTCCATACTGGCTCTACGCGAACACTGGCTAAAGTGATCCAGCAAACAGAACAGGGATTTTAAAAGAGGACTAGATTTCCTCCCACATTCAAACACAAATTTCTCGTCCCCTTTATTCCCAAATCCACAGAAAAAGGTTAAATCAGGGGCGTGAGAGCCCCCCCCCCCCCGCCCCCGCCGGCCCTATCACTTGAGTTACTAGGTAAAGTGCTTACAGCGTCGCCTGGTACCTCGTGAGAGTGGTCTGGAAATGTCGGGTTTATTACGTTTTTTATCTCCAGGTGTTATTATTACCTTCCCGCGGCTACAGCTAATTTCTAGGGCCTAACTACGCGGCATCTCCGGAGAAATGTGTCTCATTTATAGCAGGCCCTCCAGAAACGCTTGCTGTCTTAGTGAAGGAAGTTAATTGTGAATTGATACATAATGTTTTTGAATTTCAGAGCTGCCTCACAGAAGAAAAGCCCTTCCTGTGATCATAAAAGAGCAGGTACCCTAAGCCCGGCTGTTACGCGGAATTTCAAGAGCTGGAAAGTCAAACTTTGAGAGGCACATCACCGCAGGCTGCTCTGTACTGTGACTAACACGTGTAAAAACCAGGAGCTGCATCCCCACACCGCATGAGTCACAGGCTGCTGTCACGACATGCGCCTGAGCTCCGAGGAGACACGCTCTGTGATGGGAAAGCTTGGCTGTGTGTAGGGACTTGCTGGGCACACGAAAGACACAGACTCAGACACTCCTTCCGGTGGACTCCCGCAGCACCTGTCCATCTCTCCATCCACCCCGTCAATTTTTCTGTTTCTCTGTTTTTGCAACTCAACTGCTATTATTCTTGAGGCTGGTCTCCACATTATTTACCTTCACATCCCCATTGTCCACCAGAACCTAGCACATAGCACTCAATAAATCAGCATAAATACAGGATGTCATGGTAATTTTTTTTTACTTTGCATATTAAATTAGTAAGAGAAAGGGGCATGTGGGTGGCTCAGTTGGTTGAGCATCCTACTTCAGCTCAGGTCGTGATCTCACGTCCATGGGTTCCAGCCCCGCATCGAGCTCTGTGCTGACAGCTCAGAGCCTGGAGCCTGCTTCAGATTCTGTGTCTCCCTCTCTCTCTGCCCCTCCCCCACTTGATCTCTGTCTTTGTCTTTCAAAAAAAATAAAGATATTTTTAAAAAATAAAAAATAAATAAATTAGAGAAATTTCTCCATGTATATGGTAACACATCTTCTGAACCAAAGATTGAAATTCATCATCTGAAACAGAACCTGACCATGCGAGAAAATCTTTTTTTAATGTCTGTTTACTTTTGAGAGAGAGAGAGAGAGAGAGAGCATGTGTGCGCATGTGCACAAGCAGAGGAGGGGCAGAGAGAGAGGGAGACACAGAATCTGAAGCAGGCTCCAGGCTCTGAGCTGTCAGCACAGAGCCCAACATAGGGCTCGGGCCCACGAACCACAGATCATGACCTGAGCTGAAGTTGGATGCTGAAGTGACTGAGCCACCAGGCGCCCTGAGAGAAAATATTTGAAAATCTGAAGGGTCTCAGAAAATTCTGGATAAATGCCTTGTCCATGTTATTCGTTTATCCATACCTTCCTCCTTCCTTCCATCTATCCACCCATACATCCACTTCTCTCTGCATCCATCCCTTATTTATTCAAAGTACATGACCTACTCATACTTCCAAAATGGGGGCTGGGGTGGAGATATGTTGCGCTCGACATGAAATAAACACATAGTCACAAAAATTACTTTTTTTGCATTTCACTACAGAATTTTTTGCTAATAGATTACATAATATAGGATTTAAATTAGTGAACAGATTTTAAAGATGTCCCCAACCCTTAAAACCTAACTCAAATTCTTCTCTACCACATAAGTAACTATTCTCTCTTTCAGCAACAAGCTGGTCGATTCTGAAGAAAACATAAATTTGAAGCACGAACAAGTCTAACAAACTTGATCTTCAGTGTTGTCTCTCTTGAAGATGAATGAATTACATTGATTTTGAGAAGAATCAGAATTATTCAGTTACTAAATAAAAATGAAAACTTCAGCTACACACACACACACACACACACACACACGCCTTTAGGTTTGATGTTGATTGTGAAATAAACAGTATATTCAAGGTTAAGGCAAATAGGACAGTACATTATGTCAGGTAAACGTGTAACTTTTATTGGAAAATAGTTTTGAATAAAAGAACCCCATAAATTCACAGTACATGGGGAAATGAGAAACTCGCAACAACACTATGTGGTGTAATATGTACTATCATGTTTCCACTTTATCCATTCAATAGTTTTAGCATGACCAAGCCATCTGTTTTAAGTGTAATTTTGCCGGAGACTTTTTTATCTCTGTCTTTTAATTATTATCCTACACTATGCGTGCAACAGAATTCTTTGAACTAAACTAGGTCCTAATTCAAAAATTTTCACTGTATCCACATAGGTTACTCACAAAAGTCAGGGAAATGCTGTTCACAGGTAGTTCTACCATAATACGACAAAATTATTTTAATGAAAACTGTATGTGAAACTAAGTACTGACATAAGTACAAAATTAAGATTCTCCGTATGCCTCCTGATCCTCACTCAGTTGTTGTTGTTTTTAATGGAAAACTATTTTCCCTCTAGTGATAAGAACTGTCTCTTATCTAGGACCTGAGACTTCAATCCCCAGTGAAATAGAAACAAGGAGTCAGGGGCGCCTGGGTGGCTCAGTTGGTTAAGGGTCTGACTCTTGGTTTTGGCTCAGGTCATGATCTCATAGTTCATTAGATCCAGCCCCACATCAGGCTGTGTGCTGGCAGTGCAGAGCCTGCTTGGGATTCTTTCCTCCTCTCCCTGGCCCTCTTCACTCGTGCTCTCTCTCTCTCTCTCTCAAATCGATAGAAAGAAAGAAAGAAAGAAAGAAAGAAAGAAAGAAAGAAAGAAAGAAAGAAAGAAAGAAAGAAAGAAAGAGAAAGAAAGGAAGGAAGGAAGGAAGGAAGGAAGGAAGGAAGGAAGGAAGGAAGGAAGGAAAGAAAGAGAAAAAGAAAGAAAGGAAGGAAGGAAGGAAGGAAAGAAAGAAAGAAAGAAAGAAAGAAAGAAAGAAAGAAAGAAAGAGAAAGAAAGAAAGAAAGAAGGAGCCATTTCTTTGCATTCTGGCCTTTTTAAAAAATATGTAATTTATTGTCAAGTTAGCTAACATACAGTGCATACAATGAGCTCTTGGCTTTAGGAGCAGATTCCCATGATTCATCGCTTACATAAAACACCCAGTGCTCATCCTAATAAGTGCCCTCCTCAGTGCCCATCCCCCATTTTCCCCGCCCCCTACTCCCCCACTCCCTTTCACCCTTCTTGTTCTTTGTATTTAATAATCTCTTATGATTTGCCTCCCTCTCTCTTTGTGATTATATTTTTTCCCTCCCCTTCCCCCAGGGTCTTCTGCTAAGTTTCTCAAATCCCACATATGAGTGAAAACATATGACATCTTTCTCTGACTGACTTATTTCACTTA
Source organism: Hyaena hyaena (assembly GCF_003009895.1). Lineage (NCBI taxonomy): Eukaryota > Metazoa > Chordata > Mammalia > Carnivora > Hyaenidae > Hyaena > Hyaena hyaena. The sequence continues at coordinate 445,463 of NW_024081827.1, read as the reverse complement.
GAATAACACCCTCCACTTCCATCCACGCTGTTGCAAAAGGCCAGATTTCATTCTTTCTCATTGCCAAGTAGTATTCCATTGTGTACGTAACCATATCTTCTCTATCCATCCATCAGTTGATGGACATGTGAGATCTTTCCATTATTTGGCTATTGTGGAAAGCTCTGCTATAAACATTGGGGTACCTGTGCCCCGATGAGTCAGCACTCCTATATCCTTTGGAAAAATTCTGGCTCCATCCTCCTTGACTTTGTCCCCCAAGTTAACACTAGAAGCAGCAGAGTTGGGTACTGCTGTATATATGCTGAGACCCCTGAACGTAGATTCCTTCAACCGGAGCCATGGGTTCTGGTTCTCAGCGGTCTTTGAAAATGGCATAAACAATACAGCTAATTTCACTGTCCCACCTAAAACACTGATGAACAGGATTCCAACCCCAGGATCAGCAATGAGCAATTTAAAAGTTTCATACACTTGCAACTCCTCTATACCACCTACTGAGATCCAAGAAGTTGGCTAGGCTTTGACCAATAAGGGAAATGATGTCATAGAGAGCCATGTCTAGCCCAGCAGCATCCATAGAACAAAGGATATTCTCATTTACTTTTAGGTATTTTAGGTCATGTCATTTTCAATAGATGCCTTTTCTTATCTGTTGTCCACGGGAAAATCTGTGTTTTTGCAGGTGTTTTCAATTGTCCTTGAAGTTTATCTTGGCATCCAGACAGATAACTTATCTTTCAAGAGTTTCACCAGACGGTTTCACTGCAGCCTAAGCAGCATCAGTTTTCAGGAAGAAATTACACAACTTCTTAATCTGAATCACAGCTTGATTTTCATGGACCAATAGAAGCCCAAATTTTCTCCCATCCACTAAACTTGACTGTCCTCCAATAAAACAAAAACAAAAACAAACCTTCAAAAATGTTAACTTGCTCCTTAAATATATTCTAGCCTAGGAGCTGCCACATATCAAATGTCAATGCCCCAGCTTGAGCTGCCCATCAGGAAAAGCCATTGCAGAGGTGCCTGGGTGGCTCAGCCGGTTAAGCATCCAACTTCAGATCAGGTCATGATCTCATGGTTCATGGGTTTGAGCCCCACGTCGGGCTCTGTGCTGACAGCTAGCTCAGAGCCTGGAGTCTGTCTTCGGATTCTGTGTCTCCCTCTCTCTCTGACCCTCCCCTGCTCACATTGTCTCTCTCTCTCTGTCAGAAATAAATAAAACATTAAGAAAAAAAAAGAAAATGCCATTGCAGGTTGGGCCCATTAAAATTTCCAAGTAGGAACATCATACGTGTGTCAGTCACAAAAAAATTCCAATGTGTGCCTTGTTATCTGACATCAGTTTCTTGCTCTTGGATTCCTGCAAGGTCAGCCACTTTTTGGAGATTAATTATACTCCCTCGGACTTGGCTGACAAGACTGAGCACCAGGTTTCACAGATATTTGGGGCCTGGATTGTCATGGGGCAATGACATCTTAAACAAAAACCAGGCCCAGAGGAGTCTGACGGGGTGACTGAAGGGCAAGAGAAGGAGGTTTAGTAGAGATCTAACCCTACATTAGAGACAACCTGGAGAAAAAGCCCACATTGTGTGTGTGTGTGTGTGTGTGTGTGTGTGTGTGTGTGTGTACATGTGCACATGTGTTTATACCTCTTTTTGAATAGGAGTTCCTCAAGATCATAGATGGTGTTTTATCAATCTTTGTCTCCCCAGTATCTAGCACATCATATACACTAGGTGCTCAATAAATGACCATTAAATGTGTTGTATTTTGGACCAGTGTTTAGGCCCCTGGAAAGCCCTCTCTATCTCATATTTTGAGAACTACTAACACGGCAGGGCCAGCATGTCTAAGAGCCTTAGTGTATTTGGTTTCAAGCATTCTCTAGCATGATGATTAACTCTCATATAATCCCAGGCACAATTTTATCAACATAGATACTAATAGGCATACCAGGTCCAGCTGCCACTTCAGTTTGGTACCCAGAACTCCACAGGCTTATAAAATCCATACTGTTGGAAGACAGAGTGGCCTTATATCGATTTCTAAACTTTACAAAACAATTAGGCAAAAGGAAACAAGGCCTAATACTTTTTAAGCCCAGAGGTTTGCCTTTCTGATTTCATTATGAAGCCAATATACACAACACATACATCTTCTACTCCCAATTCTTCAAGTCACGACACTTAAGACCAGAGCTAGATTAAAAATAAATAAATGGGCCATGACTTCCACCCCACCCACAAAACGATCCAGGCAGGAAACTCCCACTTGCCCGTTGCTTAATAGAACCCTTGCTAAAGATAGAAACCTCTGGGTGGGGAGGTTTTTATTCAAATAAATTCCTAAGGATGATGTTCAGTGAGAGATCTCCTGAGCAAGGCGGCGCACCCACCTGCCTGGAAAAGACCCAGACTCTGCATCACCTGTAATGAGCTGAATGTGGAATCCCGTAGATGACGGAGCACAGCACCCCCTTCCTCCTCAGCTCCCCTGCTGTAAGTAGGGCAGGCTTTGGTGGTACCATTTCCTCCTCTGTGGATCCTCTGCACTCATTATGTCTAAATGTTTACATCAGATGATCTCAGTTCCTTCAACTACCACCTCCATCGATCTCATGGTAATCTGTTAAATACAATTTATATCAAAAAAAAATGCAGCTAGAGTCAGGACTAATGTTTATTGAGCACAGTGGGCCAGCCACCATGCTAAGCACTTCACAAATCATTCATTTAATCCTGGCAGCAACACTAAGGGGTAGACGCTCTCACTGCCATCCTCACTTCAGAGAGAAAATTGAAACAATGAAGCCTACATCCCTGAATTTCCAGGCTGGGGCTTTCACGTGATGTAGCATTGATGTAGCAAATGTCACCAAACACTTTGCTTCCTTCATTTCAACAATTAATTGCTCCCAATCCACCTGGGCAGGAATCCTCACCTGTTTGGAAGCCTGTGAGGACTTCCTGGATTAATCCAAAGATGCACCAGTCTCCAACAGGCTGTCACCTGAAACCCTATACACCTCTCTATATGTCACCCTATTACATTGTCTATTAGCTGAGCATTCCAGCGTTGATCAACTGATGAGAAATGCTTTATTTGCCTGTGACAAAGCTGCGTATCAGAGTAGTTTTCCTTCAACAGCACCTAGTTAGTACTCAAACATGTCTGATGATGGAGATATTTAGAAAAGCTTTTTCAGTTAGCAGAGCATGAGGTCACACATCTCTGTGTACTTACAAACTTGGCAGTTGTAACTGTGGCCATGATGAGGCACAAAAGAAAAGCCTGGAGATGGGAAAGAGCCAAGGAGTTTTCTTTAAAGAAGCCCTAAGCGCATTATACCAGACCGTCATTTTTAGACATCCTCCAAGGGCACACTGATGTCAAATCAGGTCTCCTAACAAACTCTGAGTATGTTTAATTAGAAGATAGAAGGTGGTTGAGAGAGATAAGAGAGAGAACGTCGGTGATGGCCAGAAGAGAGGGACTAAAGATGGAAGAAAACAGTCTACAGGAATAGACTAGCACCTGAGAATAAAGGTAATATCTACTCTGCTGAGATAGAAGAGGAAAGAGACGGGGTGGAGGACACATTTATCAAAATGAGCTAATGACCCTTGGTGGTCTCCCTTTGCTGGTGCAATGGGGAGAGCCAGAGGTACATTGTTTAAAACACGGTAGGCGGGGTAGTTGGAAAAGAGAAACAATTTTAAAGACAGTTGCTGCGGATTGGAGGAAGCAAGAGTGATACTGTTTTGTAGAGAACAGGTTGTGGCTTTAGTTAAAACACACCAATTTGTAACAAGCTATGGCTAAGATTTTCTCTAGAATGCTCTGTGGACCCTGAAGTGTAGAAATCTGTGCATTTGTGGCAGGAGGGAAATTAGTAGCGTAGAAAAGATGAAATTGAGCCAAACCCTAGCCTTAGCAGGATGAGTAATTAGAAAAGAACTATAGTCTGAGGAAGCAAGAAGAGTTGAGAACCTGTATGCATTCATTTATCCATTCCACAATCTTATCTTGACGATCTATTGTATTATGGTCATTGGCCAAGTGTGGCCATATAAGGATGAATGAGATCCTGCCCTGCAGCTAAGGGTTGAACAGTGACAAGGGTGTCACTAACTGCCATGGAACACATATACACACATAAGCTTTGGAAAAGTTGGTTCTAGGTGGATCCAAGTCTGTCTCACACTCAGATAATAAGAGAATCAGCGAGAAAAGCTTGAGTCTTTCGGAGAGTAGGTAGATCTAAACCATCAAATGATGGGCAACAGAAAAGAACTACTCACATAAATAGAGGCCAAAGGTCGTGAGAGGGCGGAGGGACTGGGAGTGGTGTGTGATCCTGGGAGAGATGATTGAGATTCCGGAGATATGGGAATTCAGGTTGGATCCAGCCATGGGAAAGAAAGTTCCTTGAAGTCAGAGAAAGGCTATAGTTTGGTGTGGGGATTAAACTCTCTGGCCTTCCCCTCATCGTCTTCCATTCATCATATGGGATTGCAGGTACCTACCTACCTAGAATGGGTTGGGATTAGGATGGTTTTAGCTGAGGGAGTCAAATGAAAGGCGTAAAAACCATTGGTTCAACAGCGAGCAGGCAGGGAGCCATGTCCATATAATCTGGTCAGCCTAGGGCCAGCATTAATATTTTTATTGATAGTTTTGGAAGGATGAGTCAAGGCCGCATACATTAATTTGATGAATAACACAAAGGCAAAAATATACCTGACCTGTTCCTCAGCGATTATTTACTGTTGGAGGGTTTACCGCCTATCTTCCTGCACCAGACTATAATTTCCTTTCATACAGGCATACCTTGTTCTGTGCAATAGTTGTGAAACAAGGACCACAGGAGACTGCAAGTCAATTAAACAATGGAGTGGAGTTCGTATGTAGGTAATCCTACCCAAAGCACATCCCAGCTGTACATGGCCTTGGTCTAGCTTTTTTCTAGAGGTTTCTTCAAGAAGTACAAAGAAACTGAAGAGTCAAATGACAAGGTATGGTGGCTAATGTTATGTAACAAAAAGTTGGAAAGATCGAAGTTTAAGGTTACTCAGCGTTTGAAGTCATTCCGATTCAAGGTAACAGCACACATGTTCACCCTTTGAAGATTAGCGCCAAGCCCACGTTTCATGAAAACAGAAGAGTGGACATGGGCACTGTAGGGGCTTTTGTTCAGGGCACAGCTACCACGTACCCGGTGCTTCGTTCGACGGCATTGCCTCACCGAATCCTCCCAGAGTCCGGGGAATCGGGATGAGCACCCACAGGTCACGGAGGTGCCCAACGTCTAGGGAACCGGGGTGGGAAATGACAGCGACACCAAGGCCCACCTCGAAGCGCATCCTCTTCCCCTGACCTTCGCTGCCTCTAACGCAAGCAGCTTCTGCTGAGATAGGAAGGAAACATTCTTGACTAAACACCGAGTACTTTCCCAAAGAAAGGCGTGAGGTTCGGAGCAGTCCTGGGCCACTGCTACGGCGCGATTGAGCGATGGTCCCCAAAGACCCCAGACCTCGGGGTGGGCCATCCACCCAGAACGATGAACCCCGGGGCGAGGCTAGTGTTTCGGAGCCCTGGTTGAAATGCAGGTATGTGACCCGGGAGGGCGGACTCGATCTCCCCATTACATCCAGTGAAAGAGCGGGCCTGAGAGAACTTGACTCGACCGGTCCGGGAGTCGGGAAAGGAGGGCGCTGCCCCCCCCCCCACCGGGCACAGGAAGCCGTGGGGGGGGGGGGGGCTGGACTGCTGGAATCCCTGGGGGAGGCCGCGGGGCGGGAGCTGGGCCGACAGCAAACTTTGACTTCTGGACAATTCTCTGGGGAGGGAGCGGCGAGCGCACCTCGCTCCGACAGGTTCCCAGGTCCGCGCGCCTGCAGCGAATAGGCCCCGAGCCACTGACCCGGGCCCCCGGGGCCGCCGCCCTCCCCGGCCCCCCGCGCGGCCCTCCCCCGCCCCGCCCGCGCCCCCGCCCCGCCCCCGCCCCCGCCCGAGGACTGGGCATGCTCAGTGGCCGCCCGCGTCGCGGTCCCCGGGAAACCTCCGCGCGCCCTCCGCGCGCGGCTCTCGGTCGCCTCCCCGCAGCCGGCCGCCCGGGCGCCTCCCGGCGGGCTCTGCTCCCCGCGACCCAGATTCCGGGCCCGCCCCCGCCCCGCCCGCGCCCGCAGCCAGTGCGGCAGCCGCGGCCTCCCGGTGCAGCCGCGGCGCGGGGGACGCACGGAGCGCGGGGGGCGCCGCCGCCGAGCGCGGGGATGGAGACCCGGCCGCCGCGCGCCCCGACCTGCTGAGCGTCCCGCCGCCGCCGCCGCCGCCGCCGCCGCCGCCGCCGCGGGCCCGGTGAGTCGCCGCGCCTGGGGCTGGCCCCGCAGGGGCGCGGGGGCGAGGGGCGAACGCCCTTGGGGAGGAGACGCGGTGACGGGGACGCGGCCCCGTGCGGGGGGGACCGGCAAGGTAGGCTCCTGGCCAGAGAGGGGAAGCGCGCCCGGCCTCGGTGCAGGGGTTTCGGGGGGCGGCGGGACCGAGATCCTTCCCCCAGACCTGCCCCCCGGAATCAGCACCCGGGGGGTGGGCCGCGGGGCCCCGCGGGAGGCCGTTTGTGTGTCGGCCCAGGCGCGGGTCACCTAGCGACCGAGCGACGGCTCTGGAGGAGGCACCCCCCGCGGAGGCCGGCATGGGAGGGGGGACGCCGAGGGCAGCCTGGGCCCCGCGAGCGGCTGCCCGGGGTCCTGGGGCTCCCCGGGGGCCGTGCGGGGCCGCGGGCGGCGGGTCACCCGCGCCCCCGTCCCGGAGGGGCCGGCGCGCCGCGCCCCCCGCAGCTGCGGGCAAGTCCTCACTTCGGACAGCATCGCGCGTCCGCGGGCAGGTGGCGCCGGCGGGGGCCGGGGGCGCGGCCGTGAGCGCCTTCTCCGCAGGTGCGGGTGCGGGTGCGGGCCGCTCCTGCCCCGCCCCCGAGCCGAGGTCCGGTAACACGCCTGATGAATATTTCAGCGGCGACCTCGCAGGGGCGCCGGCTCCAGGTCAAGTTTCATGAACGTGTCGCCGAGCCTTGCCCCGCTCTGCACAGGCAGGTGGCCGCCCCGTGCCGTCAGGGTCTCCGAACAGTTCCATCCCTCTCCCCGCACCACCGAGGAGAGTGGGGCGGCTCGCCCCGGCGCGCTTGGAACGCGGCCGTAAACTGCGCGTGTCGCCGGGAGCGCGGGCCTGGGCAGGCATCCAGGCTTTGTTCTGCACGCCCGCAGCGCGCGGTGCCGGCAGCCTGACGGCCGTCCCTAACGAGCGGCCAGTATGGTGGAAAGCAGGTGCTGAGCCTGTGTCGGGATAGACGCCGCAATTCACTCCCGGCCTGTGACAGCCGGGGGCCTCGGCGGACTCAGTCTCTCTCTCCCTCCAAGTTCAATCTGAGATCAGTCTAGACGCTCCTTGGAGGACGGCACACTCCGTGTCCCTCCACTTAGGGAGCTGTTCGTCCCTCCCTGATGCTTTCTTTCACGGGGCGGGAATGTCCTAAGTTAGGAGCAGCCGCTGTCAAGAGCCCTGAGAGAGGAACACATTCACAGAGGAAACTCCCAGGACTGGAACAGGCTGTTCGTGTGACTTCCATTGCGCCATCACCTCGGGTCAACACACACAGCCGTTAGTCCTCGAAAATGGCACTACTTACTCCTTTGCAGAAGACACCTGCCTTTCCCTTCCTTAGAGGCACGTATGTCTTTTAGCGACCTGCGAGGAGTTCTGTTCACCAAGATCTCAAGCCTCCAAGATTTACAGGATGCTGAAAGAGGCAACTCTGTCCGCCTCCCAGCCCATTCACGCGAAGCCTCAGGGCTTGGGTTTACGGTGCTGCCCAGCTGGGGAAGGCTTCTCGCACAAAGACACTGCGGTTAGGTCACAGGCTCCCCCTCCCCCACGCCCGGCCGCTGCTCCCCAGCCCTTAGTGAGGACAGTCTGTCTCACTGCACCTGATTAGTGAAGGACAGAAACCCCAAAATGACTTAGGTATTTTCAGTATTGTCTTTTGCTGGTCTAACTGAAAATACGAAATTATAAAAAAAAAAAAAAAAAACACTGAATTACTAACACATGTAGACAGGACTTGACTCAGGCATAGTGATAATGTAAATATCAGCTTTGTAAGAGATTTTGAGCAGCGCTACGGTATTCTCTCTGTGTATATCATTAATAGAGATTAGAAAGAAATTCTATAAATTAGCAAAATAAATGAAAATTTTACATAGTGAACAGCATTTGCTAAAGCGTGTTACTGAGATGTTCGGAAAGAAACCCAGCTGCATTCACAGACATGAAATCTGCCCAACTGAGAAGTGTGCAGAGTCGGGACACAAATCTCCAGGTGCTCGAAAGCATTCCCTTGAGTCCTCTGAGAATTTTTAAGGAGTCACTGGTAGAGTTGTCAGACTTAGCAAATAAAAATACAGGCTGCCCAGTTAAACGTGAATTTCAGATAAACAATGAATCATTGTTTTTAGTATAAGTATGCCCCATGCACTACTTATACTAAGAGTGTAAGTATACCCCATGTGACATACTTATACTTAATATATATATTGTTTACTTGAAAATCAGTTTTGATGGAGCATCTTGTATTTTATCTGGCAACTTTAGTCACTGGAAATTTCTCACTCCTCGTTTTTGGGTCACCTATGGGTTGAAAAAATAAATGGAGCAGGTGTCATATGCTGCTATGCAGACAATCTGGGACAAGCGAAGTTCTGGTTCAAGCTATTGAAAATAACTCATGCTGAAAAGTTAGTAGCTTCAGTTGAACACATATCTGTTGCATCCCCCTGCTTGAGACGCGAGTGAGTGGTGCCAAAGCTACACAGTGGGGGAAGCATGTGTGTGAGGGGGAATCTACATCACGAGACCCGAGGCCTGCGAGGCAGGTGTGTGCTGGAGCCCGGGAGCCACACGGAATTCTGCTGGGCGGCTCCCGTCAGGGAGCGAGGTGACCAGCACTTGGGACAGGTCCGGCCTCGGATCGGAGAGTGAGACCTTATCCTTATCCTGGGAGGAAAAACCCCCCTGGTCTTACACCTTGTGGAGGGGAGCCGGAAGTCGAAGGACTTCACCTGGTGGCCTCAGCTGGAGGACGGAGTGGCCAGCTGAGAACGAGGAAAGTAAGAGATGAGAAGGGGACTCGAAAAGAAAGACTTTAAGCAGCTGGGGGGCTGGGGGCGGGAGGGGGCGGTGGGGACAAGTGCAGGGATCCCTAGACGGCACCTGGGCGGATGCATCTTGCTGCATTTAACAGAGCCGTCGGTCTGCCCTTTGACTAGTTCCCAAAGTGCTCCTTCACTGCTCCACCGCCGTCTGGTTTCTTCGGGTGAGAAGTCATCATCGAGTAACGCGGGAGTACAGTATTTATATAGTATTTTGTATACAAGTAGATCTTAAAGTGTAATATTTGAGATGCTGTTCAGTATCCACTTGCTCCTGGCACAAATTCCTGACACAGCATTAGCAGATGTTTTAGTTTTAACAAATCTATTGCCTCGAGCAGGAAAAGATACTAATGTGCCATCGCTGTGTGATGTAGTCCAGCTATCTTTAAGGAAGCAGACTCTGATGTGGAAAGAATGTAGATTTTACAGAAATAGCACTATGTGAAAATGACCAGATGCTTGTAGTACCAGAGAGTACCCACTCAGAATATTCCAAATGCAATTAATTCCAAAAAAAAAAAAAAAAGCAAACCACTTAACATTCGTGTCTTCGAAAACCCAGTGGGTGCTTTCATTGTTGATCATCAGCACAGGAAGTTTCCAGAGAGGCTGAAGATCAAACTAGTACAGGCCACACAGAGAAGGGTTACTTGTATCTCAAAGGTTCCACCTTGCCCATCTCAAGGAAATGACCCTGGAGTGCCATTCTAGATTGCACTTGTCAGCAAATCTGGTTTTCTGGGGGACTGTCTCAGAAGAAACTCCTCTGCTTGACTCTCCTCCATATGGTTACCCTTCCACTTCACATTTTATAATAAGTTCTTAAATATAAAAATCACTCAATTTTTATTTTATTTCAGGTATTTGTACTGTTCCTCTTTGTAGTAAGGGGCAAACACATCTTGCCTTTTAATTCTTTTATTTTTAATGTGTATTTCTGAGGCAGAGACAGACAAAGAGACAGCGTTAGCAGGGGAGGGGCAGAGACAGGGAGACACAGAATCGGAAGCTGTCAGCACAGAGCCTGACGCGGGGCTCAAACTCACAAACTGTGAGATCATGACCTGAGCCGAAGTCGGACACTCAAGTGACTGAGCCACCCAGGCACCTCATGTTGCCTTATAATTCTGACAGCCGACGAGATTATAAAAAAAGTGACCTAGGACATATTGAGCTTGCTAAAATTTCAAGGCAGTTAGGTCGTATTTTCAGCAAGATTTCACGTGGATATGGCTTATTAAAGAAAGGCTTACTGCCGTGGTCTCTAATGACAAGCTTATGTGCACGATCACCCCGAGAGAGCTTTAACTGGGATTGTGTGCTCAGTTCACAGTCTAAGTCCTCGGTAAATACTCTGAATTTAAAAGAATCTGAAGACAGTGTGTTCTTGCATCCCAGCAGCTTTTGACCTTCCGGTGCACTTCTGGTGACCACAAGCAAGTCTTATTTTACCTCGTTTCTGTGCTGTAAAGTGAAAGATATGCACATTTAAAAAAAGAAAATCATGCCAGTTCCAATCCTTTATGTCTGTAAAAGAAATGTTAAGTGTTTCTACCGTTCTCAGGGATAAATAACTTCATTTTCAGGATAATTAGACAATCTGTCTATTGTCTGTGTACTCGCCGATGTTTTAGACACTGTCAAGATAATTCACAATTTGCTGCGTTTCACTTTTTGCTTTTTTGGTACAAAGCAAGATGATTGTGGTAAATGCTTAAGAAGGACTCATTAAACCCCTTTAAAAAATCAGTCTCGAACAAGCTAATAACTGCAGAATTCAAAGGTCTTTATATAGCTTTTAAATGTTGTTTCCATCTTAATTACTGTTATTAGGACTTGGTTAATTAGAAGGCTTGGTATAAGAGCTCACTTCGGCTGCTAGATCTCTCCCTCCTATTTGCCTTGCACAAGTAGATGGCGAAAAGCTTCCATGTGTCTTGAAGGTTTCATTCATGATGAAACTAATACTTTATTTATCCCACAGCTGTTTCTTTGGCTTAGCAAATATCAGTGACATCATAAACTCTGTTTCCTATTTTTTTTTACATCACCAGTTGGCATTTTAAATATTTTAAGCGTGAATCCATCTCTGCAATGAATTTGCTATACAAATACATTTCTTCCTTTTTCCTTTAGAAGAAGAGTAAGAGTGTTCTCCCCTTCAGAATTTAGAAGCTAGGTTTTCTGAATATTCTACATTCCAGTAGAACACTTAAAAAAAGTTTGTTTATTTTGAAAGAGAGAGAGTATGCAGGGAGAGGGGTAGAGACAGAAGCAGAGAGAGAATCCCAAGCCAGCTCTGAACTGTCAGTGCAGAGCCTGATGCAGGGCTCCAACTCACAAGCTGGGAGATCGTGACCTGAGCCTAAATCAAGAGTCAGACGCTTAGCAGACTGAGCCACCCAGGTGCCCCTCCAGTAGAATACTTTAATTTTAATCAGATTTTCTTTGGTTTTAGAATCCATTTTAGTTAGCAAAAACTTAGAAAATAATTTTTTTAATTTAATAAGTTAAATCATACATTCTCTAAAAATGGTAAGCATTTATCAAAGTTATTTTAATTAAAACGCGTAGTATGCACATCGCTAGTCATAATTTTTAAAGCCTGTATTAAAATGCCTACCACAGAATTTTGACTTTCATATTGACTCATGTACGATGTGTGTACGTAGCCCAATAGTAAAACCATTATATGAAAATCAAGACTCAAAAAAGCATTGGGTCACGGTTTTCACTTCACTGAAGAGTTCTGTGTTGTATCAGAAATTTCTCCTACTCCTCCTCTGAACTGCAGATAACCTAGACTATTAAAGTAGAGCTAGGCCATCGCCTTTTTATATCTACACAATCCTTCTGGAACATCTCTGTAAATGGCGTGTGGAGTAATCTTTGTGGGGGAGATGCAGAAATGAGGTCTAAGATGGGGCCTAATATCTGGATTGATCAGCTGTAACCAAAGAGTGTTCATAGGCGTGGAAGCCAACATGGATTCTCTTGGCCTCAGAGGCTGACAGGTGCACAGGTTTATGGATGACTCAGGTATACTTGACTATTTGTACATTAGGTTTGCTGATGTTGCAAAGCTCAGAGCACTAGTGCATCTGAATGACAATCCCTATTTTTAAAAAACTTTTTAAATATTTATTTTTGAAAGAGAAAGAGAGACAGAGCGTGAGCAGGGGAGGGGCAGAGAGACAGGGACAAAGAATCCAAAGCAGGCTCCAGGCTGTCAGAGCCCCATGTGGGACTCGAACTCACACACCACAAGATCATGACCTGAGCCAAAGTCGGACGCTTTACCGACAGAGTCACCCGGGTGCCCCTGAACGGCAATCGCTATTAAATCTCATATCCCTGAGCCCAGGGCAAGGGCTGAAACGAAGACCATTTAAGAAGAATAGATGTTGTAAGAGACTCTTAAACACAGAGAGCAAACAGAGGGTTGCTGGAGGGGTTGGGGGGTGGGGGAGGGCGATGCGCTAAACGGGTGAGGGGCATTAAGGAATCTACTCCTGAAATCATTGTTGCACCATATGCTTAACTAACTTGGATGTAAATTAAAAGTAAATAAATTATTATTTTTTTTAAATATTTTTTTTTTATTTATTTCTAGGAGAGAGAGAGACAGCGCGAGCAGGGGAGGGTCAGAGAGAGAGGGAGTCACAGACTCTGTAACAGGCTCCAGGCAGTCAGCTGGCAGTCAGCACAGAGCCCGACGCGGGGCTCGAACACACTAACCGCGAGATCATGACCTAAGCGAAAGTCGGACGCTTAACCGACTAAGCCACCCAGGCGCCCCAAATAAATTATTTTTTAAAAAACAGAAGAATAGATGTTGGCTTCATTTAGGTTCTAAAATCAGTTGCCCAAGGACATGGAGTGGAAGTCCTAGTTTAACAACAGTTTGGGTTTTAAAAAATAGTTTTAGTTCACTTGAGTATTAACCAACAATACAAAAGAAATCAATGCTATTTTTGGTTAGATTCACAGATGAATAGAGTCTGTATCAGAAACATACAACATAACACACTACACTCAAAATGATGCACGGTGAGCCCCCCTTCAGGGATGTTGTGAGACGGACTGCCTTTGTCGTGGTGGACACTGGCTCACATGACCTCAGCAGCACCTCTTAAATCTGATTATGGAGTTTACGCTGAGCTCCCAGACACTTGTACGTGAATCTGCCAATGTCTAATTCAGCCTAGTAATATTTATGTAATATGTAACTATTATACATCTTTTTGTTGATTTATAATGAATATCCTTATTCTTTCTACTTAGTGATTAGTCCCTAGGTAATTAATCAATCATCACTTAAATTAAGTGCCTCCATTCTGTGACCACCTCTGGGTTAAATTTAAACCACAATTTAAACCATTATCTAAGATCAGAATTGAAATTCTTAGTTAAAAAAGATACGTATTTTGAATAGCCATAAAATCGGCATGTGTCCAGGCTCTAAAATACAATTGCACGGCACACCTAATCAACTCAGACAAGGATGGAAGGTGATCCTGTGTTCCCTTGGTGTTCTGCCATCATTCTGCACTGTGTTCTGGCTTTCAAGTAGTGGTTTATAGTGGAGAGCAGACACTTTTCATTCCTTTTGAACACTGCCTTCTGAACCCCTTTCATGCTAGGGGCTCTGCTACACTGTGAGGCAGAGCCCACTCCCCACCATGGGAGCTAAAACGCCAGATACATCATCTTTGCATCCTGGGCCCATGACCCAGACCCTGCCCTGGGGGCCGCTGTTCCAGACAGCAACACCCCTTGGCCAGCGCCGGGGCCAGGGGCGTCTGCTCCAGAGTCCGGACACAGTGGCAGCAGTAGAAGTATCTTTACCGGACCAGCTCCGTGTCATCATTTTAAGAGATATTTTTGGCTACCTAACCTCTAAACCTAGTTCTCTACCCTCCTGGAGATTCTATGGGTTACCTTCGGAACAAGTTCCTTTTCTGCTTAAATAGAGCCAGTTTCTTGTGATAATGAGCCCTGACTGTCAGAGGGTGCAAGTCCATGCTTATGCTGGGGTATCAGTCGGCCACTAGGGCCTGCTGAACCTGATGCACTCTGAAAAACAGTAAAGGAAATGTGTGTTCATTTTCTGAGTACTCCGGAACAAGGCACGTTGCTTGGCACTGGACGGGAGAGGCAGACGAAGCTGGTATTTGCAAATCAGTGCTATGGGACAAGCCGGAGGAGGTAGGGACACCACTATCAGACAAGACGGGGGCAGGTACCATTTTGTGGGGACAGAGGGTTGGGATAAGAAAGGAGGCTTGGCGGGGAGGGACACCTGGGTGGCTCAGTTGCTCATGATCTCATCGTTTTTGAGTTCAAGCCCCGCGTCGGGCTCTGTGCTGACAGCTCAGAGCCTGCAGCTGCTTCAGATTCTGTGTGTCCCTCCCTCTGTGCCCCTCCCCTGCTCATACTCTGTCTCTCTCTCACACACACACAAATAAACATTTTTTTTTTTAAAGGATGCTTGGGGGGAAATTCCAAGAGGCACTTTTTTCACCTTAACATTTATGAAACTAGGAAACATTGTCATATTTTAATAAATATGACACTTTAATAAAAGTGTGTCATATTTTAATTGCCACTTTTTCTCCTAAGCCCATCTACCAGATTTCACCAAATATAAGATGTCACTGGTATACACTGTTTTTAACCACTAACAAACAAGCTAAGTAAATATTTTATGATGGCTATGCCTAACACCATGGGAGTTCTAGAGTCGAGGCTGTAAAGTCCTTACAAGAACTAAGTCAGTCATGGAAATGGGTTAGATGCCAAATTCCTATTCATTTTCGTTGTACTCTCCCAAAGCTGTTAAAGAGTCATAGATTTACCTCTAACTTCTGATGTGAACAGAGTCAGATATTAATCATCATGGTTTGGCTGGAAAAATACCTAACATGCTTATAGTGATTCTCAATTTTGTTGATGGTGACTTTTTTTCTTTTTTTGGTAAGTTTTTATTTGGAAAATGTCACATATATGCAGAAGTAGACAGAATAGTATAATGGATCCCAGTATTCAATAATCATCAATCCATGACCAGTATCATTTGATTTCTAACCTACTGTCTATCCACCCCATTTATTTTGAAGCATATCTTAGACACATGTCATGCCATTTGTATGTATTTATGTAGGTGTCTGTAAAATATAATGACTCTTCAAAAACATATACTCACAATACCGTTATTACATTCTAGAAAAATACAGCTATAATTTGTGGCATCTTTTTCTTAATAATAGATTTTGTATTCATTAATTAGGTTTTAAGCTGTTTTTATCTTTGGAGGTTTTTAAAAAGAAAAGCAAATTAGGTCCACTTTGGTGTCCACTGATTTCTTTTTAAGAAATAAATATGAGGGGCGCCTGGGTGGCTTAGTCAGTTAAGCGTCCGACTTTCGCTTAGGTCATGATCTCGCGGTTCGTGGGTTCGAGCCCCGCGTCGGGCTCTGTGCTGACTGCCAGCTCAGAGCCTGGAGCCTGTTTCAGTCTGTGACTCCCTCTCTCTCTGACCCTCCCCTGCTCACGCTGTCTCTCTCTCTCCTAGAAATAAATAAAACATTAAAAAATAAATAAATAAATATGATGTTGGTAGGGTATATTGCAGCTCTGAATAGTGTTGATCTTGATTTTTCCATTCTGTAGCTTTCATATGAATGTGTTCTCTAGTTGAGAAGTTGTATTAAATATATGCCTGTTCTTGGCATTTCCAAAGCAATCTTCAGAAAAGTCCTATCTATGCCTTCTCTGCTTTTGGCCCCCAAAGGAGGATCCAGAATCACTAACAAGTGACTCGGACAGGCGGTTAGATGACAGGGACGCCCACACTGAACCCTGCCAGCATTTGTTAACACAAACTCCGGGACTCTCCTGTTGAATGTTTTCAGTGCATCTTCATCCGGGTCACATCCAGCACTCAACGTGCTACTTATAGCCTAGTCGGATACTGTTCTAGGAGGAAGATGGGCTTTTTGAATCTGTCCACCTGTTGCAGGCAGCTCTCTGGCTCCTGAAGCCTTAGTTTCTCTTTTTCTTTTCTTCCTTTCTCTCTCCCTCTCTCCCATCTTTCTTTTCTGTATGAATTCACAGAGTTTAAGGGCACTGGACCTGAGGAATCTAAGAGCACCATCTGGTGTATGTCACCTTCTTTACATTTAAGTTTCTGCTTTTAGCAAAGTAAAACCTATCCCTTAAAATATCACATAAGTATCTATCAAGTAATCTCTCATATAATTGTCAAGTAATCTGTCAGTTCATTTTTTTCATGGAGACATCCTTTGTTAAGCCCCCATGCACCATCATCCTGAGAATTCCTTTCCCCTTTCTCAAACGTAGGATCTGATTCCTCGGTCCAATGTCTTTCTCATTCTCTCCCTTCATTTTGGTAGAATGTTTCCTTCAGAAACTCCTAAAAATGCATGCTTGGGAGGTACATGGAAGGCTTGTGTGTCCCAACTTGTCTCCATTCTCTCCTCATACTTAATATTTTGGCTGGGTATAGAAATCTGAGTTGGAGAGTTTTTCCTCAGAATTTTTATTCTTGCTTCCATGTACCCTCTGAGAAACTGCACACTCTGATTCTTATCCCTTTGTATGTGAACTGTTTGTTTTCATCCCCTCACTGGATACATTTAGGTTGTGAAAGTGCACACTGGTATGCTCTGCTGAGGCTCTTCTGTTCCTTAAGGAGCGGAGTGTCCTGTGGGCCCTTTTGATCTGGAGACTCAGGTTCCTCAGTTCTTCAATAATTTTTTCACATACTTTTTCACTTTATTTCTCTCTGGAATTTCTGTTGTTTGAATACTGAATCTTTTTCTCCCATTTTTCATCTTTTTTGTCAATTTCTTCTCAGATTTCCTCAACTTCCATTTCTGTTGTTTAAAAAAAATGCCAAGAACCTTTTCTTATTCTCTTAATGTGAATTTTTATTGTTTCATGTGCCTCTTTCATGAGTGTAGTATCTAATATCTATGAAAAAACTATGATGTATTGATATTTTCTTCTCTGCATTGTTTCTTCCAAATTCTCCCTTTTTTCACCTTTCTTTGAGTCTCTGTAATCCAATTAAGTTAGAAACATTCCCTGACTCTTTGATAATCCCTGGCCATCTATTCACATTTAAGACTGAGGCACTAAAACGCTGACTGGAAGCTTCATGTGGGGCTCCTTGGCCATATGGCATCACAGCAGTCCTGTTACGGGCCTCCCTGGGGGAGATCCACCTGTGAGCTGGGTAATTTCCTGGGATAAATCCCCAGTAGCCTGGGGAGTAGCATTATTGCTGCCTCTGTTCAGGGAGCTGAGTGGAAGAAGAAGACTGGATAAATCTCACATTTATCATGTAGACTTTTATTTAAGCGCCTTGTATTCAGTATGGCCGTTCAACCTCATTTTCTTGTGTCCAGAAGTTCAGAGCCTCCCTAGCTCAACCTCTTCAAGAGCAAACCTCACCTTTTCTGACAGGACGGAGAGCAGTTATCCTTGCTTTCCAAGAATGGGGAAGGAGATCTATCTATTCCCTGTGAAAAATGCCCACCACGCCTCCTGTGCTGACTTCATCCTACACTACCATTTTGAGAGGCCCTGGGCACCATTAACTCTTGAATGTGACCACGATTCTGTATTCTTAGTTGTACTGCCTTTGGAGCACTTCCCTCACTGCTCACTTAATCAGTGAGGCTAAAGAAATTACCACCTGTCCATCCTTTTTGGCCTCTAGAAATCTGCTGATACCTCACATATGCTTCTGTGGCCCTTAGCCTTTTGGATTTATGCCTTTTTGATTTCTTTATTCTCGTGTCAGTGGGATTTTTTGGGGAGTTTTTTTTTTTTGCATGTTTATTTGTTAATTTAATTTTTTTTGAGAGAGAGAGTGTGAGCAGGGCAGAGGGCCAAAGGGGTTGGCGGGGGGGAGGGAGGCAGAAAGGGAGGGAGAGAGGGAGAGAGGAGAGAGAGAGAGAGAGAATCTCAAGCAGGCTCCACACTCAGCTTGGAGCCTGACTCAGGGCTCAGTCCCACAATGATGCACAGTTCTGTCCCACAACTCTGGGATCACGACATGAGCTGAAATCAAGAGTCGGACACTCAGCCAACTGAGCCACTCAGGGGCCCCTTTTTTGGCCATATTTAAATGGAAGTCCATGACAGAAGCTTTAAGTTAAAAAGGATTAAAGATGTAAAATACTGTCAACTACAGCAGCAATAACTGCAGCGAGACAGTTACTACTTAGTAAGGACCTCATGCTGCCTGTGTCATCTTCCACAACGACCATTCTTGTTTGTTGCTCGTCTGGTCCCCTAACCCACGGTAAATCTTCGTACTCTCTTAACCTAGTCATATCACCTTCTTAACCAAGTATCCCGCCTCACACACACTGCTATACATAATAGGTGCTCCCCCTAAAAAAGAGAATTTGATGTAATCACTGATCAGAATTTTGTCGCACATCCATGAAAAATCCATAATACTGCCATAAACCCTTGCCTCAGAGGATAGTCCGGTTTAGTCTGACATACTGAAATGTATTTTCATTTGAGATAGCTCAGAGCTTCTTTTTTATGTCTATTTATTTTGAGGGGCAGGGAAGAGAGAACAGGTGGGGGAGGGGCAGAGAGAGAGGGAGACACAGAATCCCAAGCAGGCGCCATGCTGTTAGGTCAGAGCCTGACGTGGGGCTCAATCCTATGAACTGTGAGATGGTGACCTGAACTGAAATCGAGAGTGGGAGGCTTGAGCAGCGGCACCGCCTGGCGCCCCTGAGATGGCTCACAGCTTCTACACTGACTTCAGGAAGGCCTGAGACGCCATGTGTGAGATCTGCTAGATTTCCTACCCCTAAGCACAAAGACCATATCCTGTTTATCTTGTGTCTCTAGTGCCTAGGAAGAACTGAACGTAATAAATGAACATGTTTATTGACTAGCAATTAGAGCTGAGGTCTTTTCCTACCAACTGCTGTCTGGCCTTGGGCAAGTGACTTGTTGGACTTCACTGAGGTCCCAAAAGAGAAGGTGACTTTGAAGAAGTCAAGAGGAAGAAAAGGGTCAAGAATGGAATGCTAGGGGACACTTACACTTAAAAGGCAGAAGAATGTGAAGTAGGTGGAACCAGAAGGGGGAGCGTGGAAGCCAAAAACAGAGAAGCAGCATCACACGAGAGCATATCAGCTAAGGTAAGGTAAAGAAAGGGAGCTTGCACGAGTCACTGCTCTGCCTTCCACGAAACGTTTCCATACTCACTCCTTCACTCGTGGTGTAGATGAGGCGTGCTCACCACTCCTGAGATGTTTGTGGCCGGAGCATGAAGTTGTGCTGAGCCCCGTGTGTGCGTGTGAGAACGTGCACGTGTGTGTGAACGGTGCGTGCTGCGTGTATCAAGGAGGGGCTGCGACAGGGGAAGGGAACAGGGCCCAGAGCCTGTGCAGTAACCGGCTGGGAGCTTCTCCGGTGGGTTAAGGAGGACGCGAGCTGCTCATATGTTATCAACCTACGACAGATCCTGGAATTACTTACTTAGCCTGGTTTAAGCTGAACAGAAACATCAGGGCCGGGGAATAAGATTCCTCTGGTGTGATGTGCCACAGGGCGTTAGTGCTCTTTGTCCCCAAGCAATGGAATCTTCCGCAGAAACATCATGGCCTGGAATTTGGAAATAAGTAGGTGGCTTCAGTCTTACTATATTTCATCCATTCTAAGACTTTTTCCCCTCTAAATCACTGAAATCGGGCTGCATCAAATTAGCAACATTTTATTCTTCCTTAAGGATGCATGACATAATGGTGCAACTTACCCTTGATGGCACTGATGAAATACCATCGGAAAGAATAAAATAATATGTACTCAGCAGACGTTGATCAAGTCGTGCATATAAGTCATGGCTCTAAAGGGAGTTTAAAATTGCTTTTTTAAAAAATGTGTTTTACACTGTGAGTTGTTGCCTCAGCCCAACCTAACGGTTCTGCTTCTCGTGGTGAGCAATGCTATGCCCTCATCCCGGGACCGAGGTCAGTGACGGCCTTAGGGGCGCGGTTCCTGTCTGCCTCCAGGCCCCTGGAAGTTTCCCAATTCGCCTGGATTTTCCTGTCAAGTGTTTCTAGCAGATGTCCTCACTGTATTTTCATTATATGAAAGAAAAAATTTAGTAAAAAGTATCGGTTTAGATTGACAAAATCATATCCATTTAATTTTTAGGCAGATATAAGTTTACCATTCTTTTATTGCAGTTTTACTTAGAAATTTGACTTGTATGGGCACCTGGGTGGCTCAGTATGTTGAGCATCCGACTCCTGATTTCAGCTCAGGTCATGATCTCACGGTTCAGGGGTTCGGGCCCCGTGTCCAGCTCTGCGCTGACAGCGTGGAGCCTGCTTGGGATTCTCTCTCTTGCTCTCTCTCTGCTCCTCCCCTGATTGCATTTTCTCTTTCTCTCTCTCTTTCTCTCTCTCCCCCTCTCTCTGCTCCTCCCTGACACACACTCGATCTTTCAGGATAAATAAATAAAACTTAAATTTTTAAAAATTTAACCTTTCAAACTCAAATAAATAATTGAGAATGTCCAAAATCCACGCGGAGTATTTTTGTGGAAAAATGGATTCATACCTAGATTTTGAAATGTCCTTAAAGAAGACAGACAAGTGTTACCAGTTCCGCCTCCCCACCCTTGGCTTGGCTCCCTCCTGACAGTAGTGCAGACACGTAGGAGCCACGGGGAAAGCCAGAAAAACCACTGTGCCTGTAAAGCGGATCATCAGTGTATCTGCAGGCAGCCGTGGATCGTGCAGCTGGCAGGGGCCTCCACTGCTATAAATCACAAAAATAAACGTTGGATGAGTGTTTTATTCCCGAAGAAGGGGAAAGAAAACCTTCCTAGGTGCCATTTTCGTGAGTGTCAGCAGAGCACTTTTCAAGCCAAGCAGCAGAGGAGGAAGGTTCTGGAATGTGCCCTCAGGGAGAATGTTCCGCACGAGCGTTATACCTCTCATGAGGCATGCTGGACAGCGTGTGTGAAATGTAAACGCGTAATCTGAACGGTCTGGCGCTTCTCCGGGGTGGTGGATTTTCATATTGCTCGCTCTCTCCCTCATCTGCATACCTGTAACATGCAGTTTATTACATGTTTCAGATGCTCAAAAATTGCCTTAGAAATTTTTCTTTCCCTTCTCTCCCCCGCCCCCCCTTCCTAGTCCACATGGTACGTGACTCTGTTCTGTCCTTTGAAGACGGAGTCCCCCCTTGTCTAGGGCTCCCTCACACGGACACAGTGCTTCTTGGGACTTGACAAGCAGGAAGCACGATGCGAACTTAGCCACTACCTGAACTTGCTAGTTCAGGCCTATGTATTCACCTAATTTGCGCCGGGTGCTTAGCCCGCCGGGTTTAAGAAGATCGGCCTCTGTGTCCTTGTGTTTTGCAGGCGGCTCCGCCAGAGCCCAGCCCCGCACATGGCGGGTGGCTTACCCACCACTCTCTATGCCCGGCCCTCGCTGCCCTTGCCTGGGTTCCCACAGGGACGTGCTTGTTTGGAGGAATTTTGAAGTGATTGTATCTTTTTTTTTTTTAAATGTTTTATTTATTTTTGAGAGAGAGAGAGAGAGAGAGACAGCGTGAGCAGGGGAGGGTCAGAGAGAAGGGGAGACACAGAACTAGAAGCAGCTCCAGGCTCTGAGCTGTCAGCACAGAGCCCAACGCAGGGCTCGAACCCACGAACCGTGAGATCATGACCTGAGCCGAAGTCGGACGCTCAACCGACTGAGCCCCCCAGGCGCCCCGAAGAGATTGTGTCTTGAAACTACCTTAGCTTCAAACTTTTCTCTTCCATCTACCTTCCCCACCGAGACATATAGCCAAAGCGGAAGAAAGGGTGGAAAAGAGGGGCCCATATCTGTTTCTGCAAGAGTCCCGCATCTGTCCGTGGCTGATGGAGGGGTGGCACCACTGTGATTTCTTCAGACTGCAGCAGGGCACAAGTAACACACTCGGAGACCATTCAAGAGGGCAATGGAAGTTTCCCCATAGGTTAAGATCACTTACTTGGAGTTTATTATTGTCATCAGGAAAATTTTCTCAAATACTTTTAGAAAATATATAAAGTGACATAGTATAATCAGGACACAGAATAAAGGGAATTGAACCAAATTAGCCACAGGCTTTCTTCTGATACCCAAAGTGGCTTTTGATCAAGCATATTTTTAGGGGAGAAAACTGTAAAACTTATTATTTCTGGACCTTATTCAATGTGCTATTGTTTTCTTCTTTCAACTGAAATAAGAAGAAAAGCTCAAAGTGAGGAAATTAAATCGGTGGCAAATGATTTCATGATTTCAATACTGCTGACCTTGAACTTATCATCTGCAACATAAAGCGGTGGGTGTCCTCCCCACACCCCACACCCCCCCCCCCAAAATGCTCAATGGACTTTTTTCACTACTGCTAAAAAAATTCTATCTTTTAAATCCAGACGGGGTGGGGACGAGGGAGGGTAAGTGGCCTGTATTTTCATCCTCTGATTAGAGTGACATAGGGGCACCTGGGTGGCTCAGTCGGCTAAGCGTCGGACTTCGGCTCAGGTCATGATCTCACGGTTCGTGGGTTCGAGCCCCGCGTTGGGCTCTGTGCTGACTGCCAGCTCAGAGCCTGGAGCCCGTTTCGGATTCTATGTCTCCCTCTCTCTCTCTGCCCCTCCCACACTCATGCTCTGTCTCTCTCTGTCTCAAAAATAAATAAAATAAAAAACTTTAGAGTGACATATTTTGAGATTGACCCGTTTGATTGTTTTTTTTCTCCTTAGTTGTGCTGTATGGTGAAAACAAGAAGCAATTAGGGAACTCTAAAGGGGGATGGGACTTATTTTGCTTTTCAGTGACTTCAGGAAATCTCATTCAAGTTAGTATATACCCCCTAGGGTAGGTTTGGACTATTCTATCAACCATTAGACAGATTTTATGTGCAGTGAAAAAAAAATACCAGTAAACAAATATTTTCATTTGCAGAGTGAAAACTAAAACACACAGAGGTAGGCTGAAAGCAAACCAAGAGAAAATGCTGATTTGAGAAAATCTCTGTCACAGATCAAATGACTCAAAGAATACTTTGGGGAGAGTGAAATCACAGCGCTGGTGGTCTGCGCCCGGAGCTTGCGTGTCATTGGGTTTTCCCCAAGGGTGACTCTGAGGGGAAGGGTGCTGGTACCGCCTGCTCCGTCGGCGTTACACTACCAAGGATTCAGATGTCCTTGGCAATGTGGTCTCAGGAAGGAATATAAAGCCCACCCTCTGGGGCTCTGTTGTGTGACTTCCCATAAAGTGTTCTCATTGGGAAACTTTCAGATCTGCAGTGTATTTGTTTCAGGAAAGGAGAGAGGGTGATTTTAGTGCAGGAGTAGCCCTTACTCCTCAGGAGTGCCCTAGCTCGCCCCCAGGGAACACTGAGTTTTCACGTGCAGATGGACATCCAGGCCTTGGTGATCCCCAGCTCTGCACTTTAGCTGGGATTGAATGCACTATTCATTTCTTTCACTCTTCTGTCCATCCAGAATTTTCCCTCCCTGGTTTCTGGAGCCAGTGCAGGGGCGTGATTAATAGCGTCTCAGGAGCCAGGCTGCAGGGCTGGGAATCCCAGCTCTGCCAGTAGTAGCTGTGTGACCACGGAAAGTTGCTTAACCTCTGTGTGCCTCGATTTTCCCTACTGTAAAATGGAGACACTAACTACTATTCATTGCATAGAATGACTGTGAGGTAAGCGGATACAAAGGTCCTAGAATGCTGCCTAGTACCCGGTAAACACTTTGTAAATGTTAGCTAGTTTGACCCTAGCTAACTAGGGTCAGACTAGGATGACCCAGATTAGGCAAATTATGAGAGTGGAGCACTGTTTACTTTGTGGGTTGTCTTTTATTTACACATAAATATGAGTCCACAAGCACTTTGGTTGCTATGGAGGATTCAGTCAGTTAGAATTTGAAGGCTACATACGTTGCTTTTTTGGTCTCACGTAGGGATTATGATTTTAAAGAAAGTGTTTCTGTTCCCTCTACTTGAGTGTCAAATTCAAACCCTGGGATGCTCTGTAGATAGTTGGTTTCTAAGAGGCAGGGTCACCACGAGGTTCTCTACAAAGACCCCCAGGGGGCTGCTCGCTCAAAGCGGCCGGGATACCAGGAGAGAGCAGGAGTTTTCAAAGCCGCAGACCACGCCCGCTGTCCCTTTCTTCCCAGCTGGAGAATAAAAGTACAGAGGGACCGAAGCCCACACTCGGCCCTGAAGTGCCACCTGATCTCGGGAGGTGTGTGATGCTCCGGGCACAGCCATCTGATCCTTCCCTGAGGAGCGGGGCAGGGCAGTGTCCTCACACTCGTGGAGACGCATCACTGCACGTAAACTGAAGATCGGGAGACCCAGGATTCTGATCATATATTTTGGTTTAAAACAAAACAAAACAAAACAAAACATCTAGGGGGTTTTCTTTTTCTTCCAGTGGGGAGGTTTTTCATTTGTTTTAGGAGGGCTGTTAAAGAAGTGCATTTCTCTAGAAGGGTTCAGGGTTCATCCCAACAAACCCACACTGAGCCCCCAGTGTGCCAGGCGCCGTATCAGGCCGTGGGCGTCCCCGGGGCCCGAGAGCGGCACGTAGTCCAGAGGGGAAAGAAACACGGAGCACGTCACCTCGGAACAGTAGGAGGGACTGAAAACACAGCAGGTAATTGTGGCGCCCGCCTGGATACGCACCCCTCTCGAGAGGCAGTTTCAGGGATGAGACGGCAGCCAGAGCCGTCCCCACACTGTCCCTGCACACGGGGAAACAGGTGGCTGACCACAGCAGGGCAAACTTTACGGAAGTAATACCTGAATAAATCTGAATTAAGCAAAAGAGTGAACATCAGCGTTTTACAATTAGTGAGATGGATACAGACAAGGCGAGCGCCTTCATGAACTGAGTGAAGGTCAACCGACAGGTGTGTAAAATACTTGGGAAGTCTCTCAGGGCTGCCGTTTTGTGAGAGCGCCATGCACACCAGCCTCCCTTTCTCCCTGACCCCTCCGGCCCTGTCCAGTGCTTGAAAAGTGCTGCTTTGGCTACAAAGGAATCGATTGACTCAGCACTACTCAGGGAAAAGCAACTCTCAAGACATTTTTTTAAATCATAGTGGCTCAGAGTATCATACTTTGCACACCAACTATTTGTTGCATGTTCCTCCCTTTTGCACAGATTATCTAGTTAACAGTAAATGGGACTTTGGCAAGTGTGCCTTCTTTAAAACAAAGCTGGATTTAAAAAATAAAGCAGGAAATTTTTATAGGAAACATTTTAATGAAGCTATTGAATGAGTAAACAGCAAGCAGTGAGTTAAACAGCATTTACACAAGCTTTCCACCCAAAGCCATTTTTGGTGCTTCCTTTTTGGGGGACACATAATTAGAATTAATCGTTGTCTCTGTTTCCTGTTTGGGGGACAGATAATTGGAACTAATTATTATTTTCCATCCCTTCACTGTTCCCATCCAACCAGTAAGTCCAGCTGATTCTACCTTCTGGATATTTCCCACTTCTGTGCACTTCTCTCGACTACGACTGTCGGTGGCCCAGTTCAGGTCACAACTTGCCAGGATTTACCTAAGCAGATTCTTAAGTGATTCTTCATTTGACAGAATGACCTTTTACTTTAGAAAAGAATTTAATAAATATTTAATTTATTATAATTTAATAAATAATAAGTAAAATATTAATACTAATGAGTATCAGCTCATTGAGTGCATGTTATATACCTGTCACTGTGCTAAGCACCTTACATGCTTTGGTTCATTCAATTCTTTTTTTTTTTTTTTTAATGTTTTATTTATTTCTGAGAGAGAGAGAGAGAGAGAGAGAGAGAGAGAGAGCATGAGCAGGGGAGGGTCAGAGAGAGAGGGAGATACAGAATCAGAATCTGAAACAGGCTCCAGACTCTGAGCTGTCAGCACAGAGCCCCATGCGGGGCTCGAACCCATGAACCGTGAGATCATGACCTGAATGTCTTCAATACTGCTTACAAAGCCTTTGATGATTTGAGACTTTCTTGCCTTTCTGTATCTTGTCAACCCTTTTTACCTGTCCCTCTTATAAGCACAACCTGGTCATACAGAACATTCCCCTCTACACATTGTGTATTCTCTTGCTTCTAGGACTTTGCATGTGCTGTCTGGGGAACCCCTGACCCTTCCGTCTAAGGTAGACATCTCTCATACTCACAATCACAGCACTTATTTCCACTTGTAATATTGTGGTTAAGTACCTATTTGTTTCTCTGTATCGTCTTCTCTTCTCCCTCCCTCAAGGCTGGTGGGGCTGGAGGATGGAACCCATGCCTCACATGTTCACTTGTATCCCTAGTACCTAACTCTGTGTCTAGAGCGGAGTAGGCACTAACATTGTTTAAGTTTTAGTACAGTATTAGATTTATAGAAAAGTTACAAAGATAGTACAAAGAGTTCTCTTATACGGGCACCCAGTTTTCCCTATTGTTAACACATTACATTACTAATGAACCCAGTATTAATACCTAATTATTAACTAAAGCCATGCTATTCAGATTTCCTTAGGGTTTTTTTTTTTTTTAAGTTTGTTAATTGTTTTTTAAAGGCAAGCAGACAGATTCTCTCCCAGAGCTTCCAGACAAGAACATAGCCTTCTTGATGCCTTGGGTTTTTTTAGGTTTATTTATTTTGAAAGAGAGTGAGTGCAAGTGGGGAAGGGGCAGAGAGAGGGTGAGAGAATCCCAAGCAGGCTCCACACCATCAGTGCAGAACCCGATGCAGGGCTCAAATTTGCTCAAGCTCACAAACCAGGAGACCATGACCTCAGCCAAAATCGGAGCTTAACCGACTGAGGCACCTAGGCGCCCCTAAGTTTATTCATGTTTTAGAAATATCTGCACCCAACATGGGGATCAAACTCACAACCCTGAGATCAAGAATCACATGTTCCTCTGGCTGAGCCAGCCAGGCACCCCCACATTTCTTTAGCCTTTAACCTAATGTCGTTTTCCTGTTTCAAGATCCCCTCCAGGACACCACATCACACTTAGTGGTCATGTCTCCTTCAGTACCCCTTGGCCATGGCAGTTTCTCAGACTTTCCTTCTTTTTGGTGATCTGGAGAGTTATGAGGAGTATTGGTAAGGAGTAAAGTTGGGTATTTTGTGGAGTATCCCTCAATAAGAAGTTGTCTCATGTTTCCATCATGATTAGACCAGGTTATAAGTTTGGAGGAGGAAGACCACAGAGGTCAAGTGCCCTTTTCGTTGCATCATATCGGGGGCACATAGTGTCAACGTGATTTGTCACCATGAGGTGAATCTTGCTCACCTAGCTGAGGTAGTATTTGTCAGGTTTCTCTAGTGCAAAGTCACTAATCCCCGCCTCCCACCTCACCTTCTATTTTGTACTTGGGGAGTCACTGTGGCCAGTCTGCATTGAAGGAGCTGAGAGTGAGGCTCCCCTCCTTGAGGGCAGAGTATCTACATAAATTATTTGGAATTTGTTTGTACAAGAGATTTATATATTCTCCCCTATTTACTTATTTATTCAGACATTTATTTATATCAGTATGTAATCATGGATATTTATTTTATACTTGGGGCAATGATCCGATACTACTTTATTTTGTAACTTAAACTGTTCCAGCTTTGGCGATCGGGGATTGGGAGCTTTTCGGCTGGCTCTGTGTCTGCCTGACATTCCCCTGGTTGTCTTCTGAGCACTCCCTTACTTTCTGGCACAGGGCACTTCGGGCTCCCCTTATAGACTCCCTACCCCAGCCCGAGAATCAGCTATTTCTGCAAGGAGCCCTGGTTCCCTTTATTGTAATCTGTATGCAAACCTGCCATCTGGTCTCTGGGTAGGTATGAACAATTTTTCATTAAACACTGGATTCTGGATTCATTTTTAGAAGCCACAAAAAGCACAAAGTCTAATGTATCTTCCCACCACACAAAATAAGTAAATGTTTTTCTGCTTTGTTTTCCCTCAGATCTATGTTAAGAAATAAAGCACTTGAAGTTGAAGGTCATTTTCCCCCAGTGGCCTTCCCCCCAGTCCTAAACCCTGCCTCACCTAGCAGAAGCAGCCACAGTCTTAAGCTGACGTGCAGACACTTTTTCCAAGCGTGCGTGGAATAGCTACAGAAGCATATGTATTAACGGAAGCCTGGCTCTTCTTCGCGCTGAGCTGCCCACATCCCCGGGCTGTCTGGCCGGTAGCTGTGCCTCCGCCCTCAGCCACCGTCCGTACACTCAGCTCCTCGCCTGCCTGCCTGGCCGCCTGGCCGGGGCCGCTGGGGCTGTGCTCGTCTCCTCTCTCTGTGGTTCCAGCCACCCTCTCCGCCGGTCTGTACCTTTCCATCTCGTCCCAACTTGCAATGTTGCTTCCTCCTTGTCGCGAGCAAGGAAACCAATAGCCTGCAGACTTTGTGAAAGCAAACTAGAAACTGGAAAGGGCTGGACATAGAATAGATAGAAAATCTCACGGTTTTGTTCACGGTGGAGGGGGGAAGGCAGAACAGGGATGGGGATGTAGCATTCATTTGTTTGGAGCGCTTGGCTCTTTAACACCTAATTTTTAGCTTAAAGACATTTCTGGAAGGCTGAGGCTGCCAGATTTAAGATCACCAAATATCTGGAAATTAGGATCATTAATTGTACGGTTCTTCATTTCTGTTTTTCTTACAAACACTATTCTTCAGCATATAGGAACAGGGACACTTGGCTGGCTCAGTCAGTAGAGCATCTGACTCTTGATAACAGGGTCATGAGTTCAAGCCCCACACTGTGTGTGGAGCCTTCTTTTAAAAAAGTAAAAATAAGATAAATTTTAAAAGTATAGGAACAAAACCCAAAATAGAGAAAAAGCTTACTACTAAAGAGATTGTTTATGGAACTAATTATTTTCCCATCAAGGGACTTACAATGAAAGACTAACTGTGTCACTACTAAGTAAAAGCCTTTGGCTATTATCTCCATCCACCAAATTGACTGCTATGTGAGCAGTTCAGTTGATAATATTCTGGATGCTTTCTGTCTGCTCACTAAGGTAAGCAGAAATCTCAGGTTTGGGATTTCCAGCTCTATTAACAGTAAATATATTAAATTTGTTCCCACAGCTGACACTTTCACGGACAGAGGCAAATTTGGACGCAATTACTTGAGGACAGTGTGGATAACACCTAATCAAACCAGGCACAATGAAGCACTTCCTGCGGTAAGTACTTATGGTTCCCTGGTTGAGCTCTCTAAGATGGAGCAACTTCCTTCCCAATTAGGATAATATTTCTGTTCCCTGTTTGTAATCCTATATCCAAGTCTCTTAGGATGGCATAAAATAGCATTGTATTTTGGCTAAGAATAATTTGGTCTCAAGGCTCCTCTGCTGCCGTGTATGCATGCCCATGCGATGAGAGCACTTAGCAGCAGGAGATCACACAAGATGTAAGACCGCACAGGCACAAAAGCATGGGCAGGGGGACTTTGGATGGCCTGGATGCCATGTGTCTTGAAAGCATTAAGGATGAGGTTTGAGAGAGTAGTAGTTAAAATCAATATAATTTGTATAGGATCATTTTCCTAAGTAATTTTAAACGTCCCTTAATTTCAAATTTGGTTGGCTGGCCATCCATACAGGCATTTTCAAATGTTCCTTTTTGGTAAAAAAAAAAAAAAAAAAAAAAAAGTGTATACACACATACTTGCTCTTCTTCTTTTCCTCTTCCCGACTCCTTGATGCCTCTGAAGTCTACATTAATCTTTGGTTCCTTCAAGATTGTGCTGTATAGACTAATATATTTGCTGTGTGTGGTGAGGTGATATTGTTTTGTTTTGAAAGCCATTTGACTGGACCTATGAGGTCCACAAATATAGTTATTTTTAAGAGTATTTAACTTCCATTCACAATCTAATAACGAAATCCACAGAGAAATTTTACATCATATTAAAATATGACAAAGTAGAGTCCCCAAAGTTAGAAAGTAATACACACTTTCCAGAAGACTGAATTTCTTCTCTTACCCAAGATGGCCTACCTCTATTACACATTCTTGCCCCTGGGGGGGCCTACTTCTTTGAGGAGATGATTTAATTCTTTCAGTGGCTGCCGTTTACGATTTTCTTTTCCTCGCGGATTTTGGTGCATCCATGTGTCTGGAACACCTACATCAGTTTGTGTGCAACTCTGCGTTTTGTGGGGCTCCTGGTGTTAGAAGTATGAAAACCTCTCGGGAGGTCGGTGTTAGACTGTTTACAGCGTTAGCTTCTGATTTACTGGACACAAGAGTCCTCAGCCCGTGTATCTCAGCTGCGCAGAAGGACAGCAGCTGGAAAAGCACGAGGTCATTTGCCAGCAAAGCACTGGCCTGACGTGGTTTTGGCTGCCGCCTGTTTACGTATTCATGACTCCCTCCTGGATGTAAACATGGTGTCTTTTAGTTGTAGAAAGCTTTAGCATTAGATGGAGGCCAGGAGCTCCTTTCGAGAAGGGGGAGATGACAGCGATGAAGGATCCCCTCTCCCGGCTCCTGCTTTAGAGGAACTTGAGCAGCCTCGAAACGAGCCATTTCAGGAGAAATGGTAGCACTTGTTTCTGTTAGTTTTCTGTTAAGCTGAATAGTTCCAACAATGGGTTTAGTAGAGATTAGAACATTTTACAGTCACTTGGTATTAGAGATTTAGAAGTGGTGTGGTAAAAACCCGCTGTAGGTTCATACGGGCCAGTGCGCCCCAGGTACTTATGTGTTCGGATACAAACTCTTCTCTTTTAACTTGACACATATTTTATAAATATTACTTGATATCAATTATTTATATGACACCGAAGCTAGGGTAACAGATTACACATCAAGAAAGAAACTTGAGAGGCGCCTGGGTGGCTCAGTTTGTTCAGCATCTGACCGGCTTAGGGCATGATCTTATGGTCCATGAGTTCAAGCCCCACGTCAGGCTCTGTGCTGACAGCTCAGAGCCTGGAGCCTGCTTTGGATTCTGTGTCTCCCTTTCCCTCTGTCCCTTCCCCTCTTGCATTCTGTCTCTCATTCTTTTTTTTTTTTTTTTTTTTTTTTTTTACTTTGCCAAAATGTTTGTTTTATTAAGGTTTGGCACTTCTATAAAAATCAACGTTCCATGTACTAACAGGAAATTGCCCCAACTTAAAATGGGAATAATCACATCTGACAGATAATATTTGGAGGTGTTTTTGACAAGGAGATCAAGTGCATTTCAACAATTTCTTTTACCATCACAAGAAACAGGAATCTAAAAAGCAATGCATGCTCAAGTTTAAATTTTATATGTCTTTATATATCTTAAACTATATTCACACAAATACACACACATCCATTTACTGGAAATGATAGCACTCCTCAGCAAGTGTCCATAGCTTCATGGAGTCCTAAAGGAAAATAAGGACAGTGCCTACTTGGGCAGACCAGCCACTTTCACCTCTGTTCAATATTATACTTGCCATATCGAGCTGACTTTCACACCGTGCCTTTGGAAATTCACAATCATGAGTCTACCACCATCAAATGCAGAAGCAGGTACCTATTTGCAAGGTATAACCTAAAGGACACAACGTGCCCTCAGCTGGCTCCCTCTAGATTCACATTTGCCCATAATTTGACAGGCATTCATATGCTGGTTTTGGTTTGTTTGGATTTTTTTGTTGTTTTGTTTTGTTTGTTTTTTGTTTTTTTGTTTTTGTTTTTGTTTTTTATATTCAAGTTTTTACTTTATTTTTTTAAGCTTTTTTTTTTTTTTTTAACAAAGTTTATTGTCAAGTTGGTTTCCACATAACACCCAGTGCTCATCCCCACAAGGGCCCTCCTCCATGCCCATCTCCCCCCTTCCCCTCCCCCCCCACACCCATCAGTCCTCAGTTTGTTCTCAGCATTCAAGAGTCTCTCATGGTTTGCCTCCCTCCCTCTCCTCCACCATTTCCCCCCTTCTTCTCCCCCACGGTCTTCCATTAAGTTCCTCCTAATCCTCCTATACGTGCAAACATATGGTATCTGTCCTTCTCTGCCTGTCTGTCTCTCATTCTTAACATTGGAAAAAATTTTTTAAAAAAAGAAAGAAACCTGAGGATTTTCATTGACCGTAGGTTTTGAAATAATAAAAGGAAGCTCGATCACTGCCCTCCTTAGTTGATTATTTCTTCTGGCCTTCGTTTGTGTTTTTAATGCTTTTTGGTAAGTTATCATATGTGTGTATTTATTATACGTCGGCGTTTATGGAATCTGGAAGGGTAAGGGGGCACGGAGTAATAACCCTGAACTGCAAACCCTATCAAGTCATTTAGTTTTTTTTTTTAATGTTTATTTATTTCTGAGAGAGAGAGAGAGAGAGAGAGACAGCATGAGCAGGGGAGGGTCAGAGAGAGAGGGAGACACAGAATCTGAAGCAGCTCCAGGCTCTGAGCTGTCAGCACAGGGCCCACCCAGCACGGGGCTCGAACCTATGAATCATGAGATCATGACCTGAGCCGCAGTCGGACGCTTAACCGACTGAGCCCCCCAGGTGCCCCCCATCAGGTCATTTAGATTGCCTTCCCCCGCCACTGTAGTCCCTTCTCACAGATGTGGGACGATTTTGCAATCTTTTCATTGGAACCAAAGAGAAGGTTGTATAAACATAGCCTGAACAAATTGCATTTATTCCTGAGTTCAGGAATATATTATGCAGAATAAGGAATTGATTCTGAGAAGAATCCAGTATTATTTAAAAGCCCACATAGTGATTAATGTGTCAGCCTCTGAGTTGTTCTAGAACGAAACACTTCAGGTACAGCTCCAGAAGAAATGGGTTAATCTTAAACCAAGCTGTGGGAAGACTGAATTTTAACCCGCATATAAATTACATGGTACCCAGCTCTGCTCTTTCTAGCTCACTGCTGCCATCAGATATATTGATGTACCATTTAGAGCATAACAGAGTAAATACTTGAATAAAAAATTATATATTAGAAATAAATGCTACAGGATTACTATACTAAGCTGAAGGGTGTATTTTAAATTAAATTAAGAGTAGACACAGGATACTGGATAAGTGGCCCATGGTCACTCAATGACCTTTAGCCATGGTCTGCATTTAAAAAATACAAAGATAAAATGGAGAAGAAAGTGTGTTTATGTGTGATCAGAAAAAGAGGGGGGCACTTTCTGAGCCCCAAACAGAACTGAAGTTTAGTTTACATATTTTATGAATTTTAATTAAGTGATACATATAACAGGGATGGCTTAACACTTGTAGTAAGATCTTTTCCCATGCTAGGATTTAGTTACTGAAATTATGTTTTTTTTTTTTACAGTCATCAGAAAATTATTAATTTTAAAATTTTCTAACAAGAAGACTCTTCTATTTATTTTGAGGGAGGGGAGGAGCAGAGAGAGAGGAAGAGAGAGAATCCCAAGCAGGCTCCGAACTGCCAGGACAGAGTCCAACGTGGGCTTGATCTCACAAACCATGGGATCTGACCTGAGCCGAAATCAAGAAATCACATGCTTAACTGACTGAGCCACCCAGGTGCCCCAAGCGAATCTTTTAAGTCACCCCATATGAATAATTGCTTCCAACTATCCCAGCCTTAGGATCTCACTTTCTTGGCCACAGACTTCACTGTATACCTTCCTTCCTTGGGAAGAAGAGAGGGAAAGAAACTATCTGCCACACTCCCACCTTTGTGGGAGAAATTTTGTGAAATAAAACAAACTTGCACCCAAGTCCTGGCTGTAAAGCAATTGAGGGGGACGAAAAGTATTTTGCTGCTGTCATTGGGTAAATAAAGGCTCCAATGAGCAAAAAATACCTGTAAATTGGTATTTTAAGTCATTCACACTTGATTAATAGTATCTCAGTCCACTGACTCATTTAGTGAGCACCTTCTGCTGTTAATTCCAGTACTGTACCACATTTTAAATTCTTACTTTCTCTTTATTACAATTAAAATAAAAGTATGAATTGTTATCCCATAGTACGGAGCAGGGCAAGAAGGCTTTGCAAAGTCAAGTAACTCACCCAGGGGCACACAGGTATTTGAACGAGGCCCACATGACCTCAAAGCTATTTCTCATTATTAAATTTCTGCATCCTGCTACCTCCTCATATGTGCCTGCGGTGAGGTGTTGTGGGGGATACGGTAGAGAACATGAGGTGACCCCTGCTCCAAAGGAACGTACCGCTGCCAGGGAGATGAGGCACATGCGCACAGAGGTCACATATAAGAAGGGATGTCATCACCAACACGCACGCATGTTACCATACACGTATATACATAAATATGCATGCACACATATGCACGTGTACACACAAGAACACACACATATGTACACCTACACATATTTTAAATTATTTTGTTCCCTGCACTAAAAAGCAGCAGCAACAACAACAGTAAACAACTGTTTCCACACCCTTGTTGAAATATGTTAGCCTGAAAGGTGTTCAGGTCAGTCTCCTGGGGGTGAGATTTTCAAGGCCAACGCTTCGGCCACTTCACTGTTCATGAAGCTCGTCTTCCAGAGCATGAGCAAGATCAGAGAAAGCCATGGATACTCCGTGGTCGTTGGGATGTCACTTCCTTAACTCTTGTATGTTTCTCTTTTGTTCCGAAGTGGGGGAAGCTGCTCAGGTTCCCAGTTGTTTCTGCCTCCTTATCAGGATGATCAGGTCAGCGGGGGTGGGCTCTCCCATCCTGTCTCAGAGGAAGGTACTTTCTCTCCTCTGCCTCTCTAACACTCTGGGCGATTTCTCCGATAGATCTATCAGTCACGCCGGTCTTGTTCCTACGGTCATTTTCCTTACCAGACTGTACGTTCTCTGTGGACAGGGACGGCATGTGATCTGCAGTGAAATTAAGTTCTTTTTTGTTTTTTAATGTTTTATTTATTTCTGAGAGAGAGAAAGAGAGAGAGAGAGAGAGACAGTGTGAGCAGGGGAGGGTTAGAGAAGGAGATACAGAATCTGAAACAGGCTCCAGGCTCTGAGCTAGCTGTCAGCACAGAGCCCGACATGGGGCTCGAACCTACGAACTGTGAGATCATGACCTGAGCCGAAGTCAGACACTTAACTGACTGAGCCACCCAGGCGCCCCTGCAGTGAAATTAAGTTCCTGACTTACATTCCCTTCTGCACAGCTGTCTTCTCCTTTTCTATCTGTAAACTACTTTTCAGGAACCATCTGTCATTTTTTCTCCTGGTTCAGTTCAGATCTTTCCTGCAGCTACTCTAGGTCTTTAACTCAACAGAAATTGATTTATTCATAACACTGAGAAGCCCTCTAACCTGCTCCTGGTGGTTACTGTGCATTTTTAAAAATTCTGTTATGCAGTGAATCTATAACAGTAACAGGCCCACTCCTTCTCCCTCTAGAAGATTTTGAGGCCTATTATGGATGTTGACTTTATCTATAGATTTGTTTAATTTTCGTTATTTTAAAAATATTTTTATTTACAACAGAACTTTATATTTAAGATTATGTTTAAATAGTTTTAGTTTATTTTTTTAAATACTTTTTTAATGTCAAAGTATAATGTGTTTGTTGATTCCCTTGTATTAAGTAAATAAAAGTACTCTCCTAACAGAAAAACAAGAAATCTGAATCTTAAAATTTTTTAAATGTAAGTATTTAAGCATCAAATTTTTATAGAGTAGTGAGTCATCAATAAATAAAGATAAGCCCATGCCTCCTTTTCTTTAAAATGAAAAGAGGACAAGCCATGAATTTATTTATTGTTTTAGTTATTTCTCTGTCCGCTCTTGCTCTGTTTTATGCCCTCGGATAAAATTTCCCCGGAAAGTTAAAACAGTGCCCTTTGCAATAGCCATAGAATTCGGAATAGTGTCAATCCATGATAAGTTCATACTCACTACTTTTCAAAGGCAGCGTGATCCCCTCAGATAAAGATGATAGAGACCAGGGGGCCCATCCTGGGCCTCCTGCTGCTCAAGGGAGGGATTACTCTTGTTCCTCTAAGGGCCCACAAATGGTTTCTTTGTGATTCCATATGACCAATTCATGCATCAAGTCCTCTCCAGCTTCTCTTGCTAGTAGGAAGCTCACTGTAGACAGGGGCCCATTTACTAAGGCCAAACTCCTATTGACAAGTTAATTTCCAATCTATTGCCAGTGCCCCTAGTTAGGAACCCCAACAGAACAATTTTTCTAAAATTCATTGTTTCAGAAAATGCATGAACTGCAGGAAACATTGAGCGGTTTGTTGTTCCCTGTGCATTCAGATGAAGGAAAGTGTTTTGTTGAGGAAACGGGTTTGAACCAAGAACTGTGATTATTTTATGTGTGTCCTCCCTCACCAGTAGTGTGCTTCTTATTTATTACAGGATTTCTTCAAGCAAGAATTAACTTTCATTAGCAAACTCACTGAAACTGTTCAAAATAAGCCACTTTTCTATTATTCCAAAAGAAGACGTCAGTCACAAATTTAAGATGATGGCGTAGTGTTGCACCACAGGTACCCGCACCCCTCACCCTGCAGGCAGGGGCTCCGTGGTTCTAGGTGATTCTCCTGTTTCAGAGGCCCCATCGCTGCTGAGTGGATTCCTCTAACAAAGCACCGCAAGACAGGAGTTCTCTTTTATTTGGTGTCAGAGATATGATCCATTTTGAATAATTTAGTTTGGATGGCTATTCTGGTTGAAGCTAGGGAATGAATGCGAAACAATAAAAGTGACCATAATTGGCTTGTGGAAAAACACCGCTGTGAGCTCAACCATAAACGTCACTCTATAGCATACTAATAAATGGTCGTGATAGAAAATATTAGAAATAAAACATGTGTACGTAGTTCTCATTATTAAATCAGCTTTTCCCGGTGCTTGTGCAAGGCACTGGTGTTAGGAAGCCACAGTAAGTCCTCTGGAACATGCTCAAAATGCTGTGATTAAAAAAAAAACAAGAGAAGCAGACACAAAAATTGCTGTCTATGTATGTGGCTATTAAAAACAGGGGCTAGCAATCTGTATTTTCTTCTAGTAGTCTTGAGAATTTTATTGTTGTTAAAATGTAGTAGATTCTTTCAGTAGTATGTTGAGAATCTTCCATCACAACTGAGAAGACAGTCCAGTGTTATGAAGAAAAAAAGCAAAAGATTCCCCTAATTAAAGCTAAGCTTCTTGGTTTGATTATTATTTAGGCCAGGAGGAAAAACCTAGCAGAATTATAAAGCCCCCGAATATAGAGTTCAGATGGTGGAGAGGGTGTGGGTAGAATTCTTATTCTAAGAGTAGAAACAGAACTTCCTCTCTTTTCTCCTAAACCAACCACTGAAGAACTTAAAAAGCATTTAAATATCCATTTCTTAATTTTTTTCCTTTTCAGGGTAAACATGCCAAACGAACTCAATATTCTCCCAAAATATTTAATTATGCTTATTCTCCTCTGGACCGGCAAGAGTTTTTTCATAAACTTTATGATTTAGGGACTTAAATAGGTCCACAAGTTTAAAAAGTAAGCCCCTGACCACAGCTGATGGTGAAGAACAGTCATTCCGAGATGTGCGTATGGAAGCGTTGCTGATCTGGTCCTTTCATGAGGAAATAGCTTGGATGTTGGGTTTGTCGTCAAAACGAGGCTTCCAAAATAAAAGGCAGCACTGGCCTTTCCATCTCTGACCATGCCTTAGGCTTATGATCTAACTGAAAAATAAATTATATCCGTCAAAACACTGTCTGACCTGATGATCTGGCTTGAAAAAATATACAGTATCTAGATAGCATAGCAAGGAAATAGTGCCTAGCATAGCAAACTGGCCTTTTAATGAAATAATGTGGGTGTTTGGACCCATGAGGAATAAAACTAAAAATATCCTCCATAAGCAATATCATGATCAGGACTGCTGGCCTAGAAATTACAAAAGGGCAAAGAAGCAGTGTATAAATTTCACTCCGCGGTGGAGACGGGCATTTCTCTTTCACGACCTGTGACGCCGGTGTGTGGCCGCGTGACAGGGATATGACAGACCCCCGGGCCGAGTCCTGGGACTCGAGGCAGCATCGCCGGCCCCTCACGGGGTGTGTCTGCCAGGTCTCCCTGTCTTCTTTGACAGCGTGAACCTCAGGCGAGTGGGAAAAAGAAAAGATAAAAGCAAATAGAATACGATGTCTTTTCTCTCTTTTTATCTAAGGCTGCCTTAATGCAAAATAGTTCCCCAGGCGTTTTCTTCTCCTGTGCGAGGAAGCAGTGGGAGGAATCAGGGATGGGCTAGACGTCGCTGTCCGCCTGCACACCGCCTGCCCCGCGGGGGACACAGCGAGGCCCCAAGCCACATCTCTGTGTGATCTGTTGGAGAAGTTGTATGGGGGAAACTGTAGTTTAATTTCAGCTACACCGTGGTTGGTGCCGTGTACCCTAAGTAAATACAGAGGTGCCCCTTACAGATCAGAACCTTCTGTCCAGGGAGAGTCTGCCCACAAGAACCTGATGGTCGCGGAGTCCTGACTCACGGACTTTGAGGCTTCATCTGAGGAGCCGGCCCACGTGCTGGAGGCAAGCTCCGCGGGCCCCGGAAGGTCCGATCATGGGAAGCTTTTATCCTTGACTTGGTCACGGGAATAGAGCCGACCAGTAATATGAAGACGAGCTGGCCGGTGGCCAGTGTCTTCTGGCATAGCTATCTAGTAGTTGGGAAAGTGGAAATTTCTTTTCCAAGAGAGAAAACTGACGTTTCATAAAATTTCTCATGCATCTAATTAAGATGTTCCACTAAATTTATATTTAGGTTACCTTTTTTTTTTTCTTAATAGTCTTAGGATATATTTGACTAAAACAATTGAATTTCAGACTTTATGAGGTAGTAAATCCATTTTTTAACATTTCAGCAGAGGCTAACTGACTTCACAGAGAAATCTTATATACCCTTTTGTAATGGCTTTTGGTGATCATTTATACATTTTCACTGTTATAACCTTTTTTCTTAAATAAAGAAAAATGTACTTATACAAAAAAAGGAACATATACTTAGTTAAAATTGAAAATAAAAAGTGCCCATAACTCCTTTACCCAGTAATACCACTGTTAACATTTTTGTGTATCCAGTGTCTTTTTCTCCTTGTTCATACATCACCATTAGATTTTTTTTTTTAACAGTTTCCATTTTTGTTTCTCTTTTCTTTTAATTTTTAGGTTTAGTTATTTTGACAGAGAGCACAAGCAGAGGAGGCAGAGAGGAGGAGAGACAGAATCTCAAGCAGGCTCTGCACCATCAGTACAGAGCCCAATACAGGGCTAGAATTCCCAATCTGTACTGACTCAGCCACCCAGGCGCCCCACTATTAGATTTTTCTAAAATATAAAGTCGATCATTTCATGTAAGTTTCTTCCTAATTTTTCCTATTTGGTAAGCATATTACGACATTTTCTCATGGTATGAGATATCCTAGACTATAATTCCATTATCTACGAAGGATTCCACTGTGTTGTCTTATTGTAGCGGTTTGGTCACTTACTGTTTCCTCCATTCCCTATGCATTTATACGATACAGATTCCACGCCCTTGTACAAATTAGCCTATTAGAATGTTTATTTTTAACACAGGCTGTGGAAGACATTAGAGCCAGAGCAGTTAAGCAAAGGAACATAATCAAGGTGTTCGTTCATATTCACAGATGGATTACAAAATCACTAAGGTTATTAGTTAACGACTCTCATTCATCTGCGTGACCCTGGAGCACCTCTGATATAGCTAGAGGCAAACAATGAACATTTGAGAAAAAGAAACATCATTTAGAAATGACACTGATAGGAAGTTCTATAAATAATTCTGCCTCCTGGGAATGCATGGTATGCAGAGATAGGTTGAAAATAAGTTCCTGGGAGAGAAGCCCTCTTTAACTCTGTAGCTTGAGTCATTTTGAGACTCTAAACAGTACCACGAAGTAGCAGACATTCACATATTAAAAATAAAAAAAGGTGTGCCTGGGTGGCTCAGCTGGTTAAGCATCCAGCTTCATCTTGGGTCATAATCTCATGGTTCATGAGTTTGAGCCCCACGTCGGGCTCTGCGCTGACAGCTCGGAGCCTGGAGTCTGCTTTGGATCCTGTGTCTCCCTCTCTCTCTGCCCCTATACCACTCACACTCTGTCTCACTCTCTTTGTGTCAAAAATAAATAAACATTAAAAAAATTAAAAATAAAAGTCAGCATAAAACATAAATCCACATGTGCCAGAGACGGAAGTAGATGACTAGACACTTCTGGTTTGTTGAGGAATTGCTGGAGTGCTATGAGGAAAACTCTGTTTAGCCCCAGCCAAGAACGAGCTTGTCAAGAGGTGGAGTTAGGGGAAGTTTTAAACCAGAGAATGCCGACGAACTGAAGTCAACCGACTTGTTCAATGAACGTGCCTTCTGGCAAGTCCAAGAAGCACCAGCAGAGAAGACAGGTGGCACAACCAAGTCCTCAAGGTGGCGGAAAGCAGAGAGGAGGGGGAAAGAAGGAGAGCGGAGGAAGAGTCAAACCAGGCAGTGAGGGGGGGCTGGGGCAGGGCCAGCCGCGCGGCTGTCCACACAGGCAGGAGGCGGGCGCCGCCACGCTCGATCCTCCCCGTGGCTGCACCAGAGACAACTCCAAAACACAGATGGACTGTGCACACAGTACCGATTCGTTTTCACGAGGTTGTCAGGCAAAGGTAGGAAAAGAAAGGATTCTTGGCTGCGTGTCCCCCTCAGTTTCTGGAGTATCGAACTCAACCAGATGGAGCACAGGGCGTTCGGGGGCTGCCCGCATAGTAAGTGCGGCCTCACAGGCCGTGCGCTTCCCTCCGGCCATGGGTTTTGTAGCTGCGCCAAGTACAATACACGGGATTAGGACAGCGAAATATGCTTGTAAACCTAGAAGGCTAATGGCTGATTTTCTTCTGGGCTTTTCCTGCTGGTGGTGGCTGCTTTCTGTTCTCTTCCAGAGTTCTATTGGAAGGGTGCTGTCTTTTGTCTTTGACAGAATGTTGTTCCAGGTGTGCCTGTATTTTTACTGTAAATTTTTGTGGCGCTGCCTAAAATTTGTAATGAGGAAGCTGACTGGAAGATGTGAATTGCAACGGATCTGTTACAATACCAAGCCTGGGGCTTCTAGAACCATGAAAATCGGTAAGCATGAAACAAAAAAGTGAGCAAAAGTGTAAGCTTGATGGGATTTGTGAGTGCAGCGTGTTGTATTTGTGTACAGTAATTTCTTTTTAGAGAGAGGAAGAGCGAGAGCACACACACATGCAGAGGGGAGGGGCAGAGGGAGAGGAAGAGAGAGAATCCCAAGCAGGCTCCATGCCCCATGCAGAGCCCGATGAGGGGCTCGATCTCATTACTATGAGATCACGACCTGCGCCAAAGTCAAGAGTTAGATCCTTAAGTTGACTGAGCCACTTAGGTACCCCTGTTTTTAGTAATTTTAAGCCACTTGTAAATGATAGCTTTTCATGGCTTTTTTATTGTCACTTTTACAGAAACATCACTGAGGGATTCAAAAAGTAAGGTAAGTAAAACTGTTTCTGTATTTTTCAACAGATTTTCACTTGGAGGCTTACCTCCATCACCAAAAAATACACATTTTAACAAACACATATCTACCAACAGCAATGCAAACTGAGAAGAAAGACTTGTTTGCCCATTAACAAGTCACTACACTCTTGATGACACGAGAGCAGCCACTGTATGTGAATTTCTAGACAGATTTATGATGCAGTTATTACTTCACTGTTGAATTAGTCCTTTTTTTAAAAAAAAAAGTTTATTTTTTGAGAAAGAGATAGAGCGAGCATGAGCAGGGGAGGGGCCAAGCAAGAGGGAGAGAGAGAATCCCAAGTAGGCTCCGCACTGTCAACGCAGAGCCTGAGGTGGGCCTTGAACTCATGAAACATGAGATCACGACCAAGCCAAAACCAAGAATCAGAATGTTAACTGACTGAGCCACCCAGATGCCCCAAATCACTTAACTTTATACTCAAGATTTCCCAAGAAAATCGGAGAAGTCACTATGCTAGCTTTCATAACATACAGTTAAGCATCCACAGAAGAGAGAAAAATTGTTTTTTTTTCCCCAAGATTCTTGAATGTTATTATTTAGCTTGACGTCTGTAAGACTATATCCTCCGTGTACTTCACTCACTCATAGGCATACTGCCCATCAACAACGGGGGCCATGTATACTGGGTCAGAAAAATAAAATAGAATATTTCAATAATAAGTGTCTTGAAAAAAATTAAAACAGTAAAAAAACCCACATATTTCTCTTTTGTGTTAATTATCTTAATCAGGAAAGTTGCACTACCCCTATTGTGAAAATGTCTAATTGTCTAATTTTCTAGAATTCAAATACTAAATCAATTTTTGCTCTTAGTTTAGTTCTAGTTTACTCTCATTTAGAAGTTATAGGCAAATACTTGAAGGCACCCATCTAAACAGACCCTACTTAAGCCACTGATGCTCGTGACAAGGGAACTGACTGAAACGTGTTTTCCAGCTGCTGCAGACATCCGTGAGTGTTCACCCTGATGCTATTGAAAAAACTATAGAAGACATCATGGAACTGAAAAAAATTAACCCCGACATAAACCCACAGTAAGAATGTATTTATGATGTAAACCCAGAGCGCAAGGCATGCATTTAGTATTTCTGTAGAGCTGAGCTCGCTGGCGTGCTCTCCCTCTCTCCGCCCCCACCCCACAATCATCTGCAATGGTTTTGACTTTCAGATGAAGAAAAATGAAAAAATGTACCTTTTTCATACTTGTAAATAGCAGCAACTCTGTACTTTTGTCATGATTTCTGCTTATGCTTCTGAAATGCCATGAATGTGAGAAATCTGATGGATGCCCTATCAGAACATGAAATCAAGGGAGCCCATTTAGCAACAATCGCTCTGTGCGACACCTATTTTACATGAACAGTAAACGTTCACCTTGTAAATGTGCCTCAGCGGATTATGCTCCATCAAAACTATCCCTACAGTTTATGACAGACTGATAATGTTGGAGATGGTTCCTACATGCTTGTCAAGGAGACTGGCATGTGTAGGAGTGATAGATAGTTTTTATATGAAGGCTTTAAAACTTTGTGATTTAGTCATCTCGTCTTGGAAATATTAAAATGCATTTGGCATTGTACGTGATGTTTAAAATTAGCTTTATATTTTCCATTGGGTACAGGAACTTTTCAGTGAAATTTGGGGCTTAGGATGTTGGGTAGGATAAATCCTGTGCAGATATATTTAGAGACAGTTTAGGTAGGTAGCAATCAACCTGTCTTTTAGATGTGATAGGCGAAATTTTACATGTTATTGCTGAGAAAGGCTTTTAATTGCCAGAGGTGGGGAGCTGTGGTTGAAGGGTATCAGAGAGCGCTCTGCATAGGTCTGTCTCTTGGAGGGATTCTGGGTACTAATTGGGGCTCATCACAAAACTCTATCTCCACATGGTCTCCATGGCATTCTTCCGCAGACACTCCAGCTAATTAGCTGTCTGTTCCTTATTCAGTCATTAAGGGTGATTTAATTTACAGCAAATGTCTTTTTGAAACCTCTGACACATATTTTATTTCTTTGGGAAGGTGATAAGAAGGCAATTCGTATTAAACTAAGTTGAGCCAAAAATTTAAGAGCGCAGTTGGGCATGAGGGATATATGAGACTCACAACCATATCTGCAGATTGGGTTAGATTTAATAGCAAATCTTTTCTGTGTCTTCTATGAAAGTTATGTTTCATTCAAGAAGCATTTCCTTACCATCTATTCCTTTGATTTCCTTTAGGGGGGAAAAACCCTTATAGGCAGTAGCCTATGTTTTTATATCTCA
The DNA here is from genome assembly GCF_003009895.1 of Hyaena hyaena. Classification (NCBI taxonomy): domain Eukaryota; kingdom Metazoa; phylum Chordata; class Mammalia; order Carnivora; family Hyaenidae; genus Hyaena; species Hyaena hyaena. The sequence continues at coordinate 401,418 of NW_024081827.1, read as the reverse complement.
ATATGAACTTCAGCTTTTTTCTACACTGACACGACAAAATGTGATTTTTTGAAATTAAATTTCTGGAAACAATCAGGAAATAGAGAAGGCTGAGGGACATATTTTATAATTTGTCAAGCCGTTACTACTGTTAATGACACTTCTTCTTTTAATTCCAGTGCACTTAACATACAATATCATATCAGTTTCAGGTGTACATTTTTTGGTTGGTCTCTTTTCTTCCCTTTGGTTTCTTAAATTCCTTATATGAGTGAAATCATATGGTATTTGTCTTTCTCTGACTTTTTTTAAGTTTACTTATTTATTTTGAGAGAGAAAGCAGGGGAGGAGCAGAGAAAGAGAAAGTCCCAAGAAGCCTCCACACTTTTAGTGCAGAGCCTGACATGGGCTCAGCCCCATGAACTGTGAGATCATGACCCAAGCTGAGATCAGGAGTACGATGCTTAACCAACTGAGCCGCCCAGGCGTCCCGCTCCATTTCACTTAGCATTTTACTCTCTAGATGCATCAGTGTTGTTGCAAATGGCAAGGCCTCATCCTTTTTATGGCTGAGTGATACTCCACCGTCTATATCCCACCTGTTCTTTATCCCTCCATCTACCAGTGGGCACTTGGGTTGCTTTTGTAATTTTAACCACATTTTGTTTTATTACATTTTTTTCAAGTTGAAAAACGACTCCAATGTAATCGGCTCCTCGTGTTCCATCCTGTTTCACTTCTCTTGCTCTCTTCTTCAAAGTTAACTCTCCCGTCAGGCCTACACCGATTCTCTGGGTGACCAGTGCCACCGTGCCCTTTTCCTGAATTTAAATCTGATTCGGTTTTTTGGTGCTATGGTAACAAATAATTATAACGGCCATTTCACTGAACATTCCGTTTTTATTTAAGTTCTGTATTTGGGTTATGTGACCCTGCACTCCAAGTGTGGAATAGGTATGCCATTCTAAGACGCATAGTTCTCTGTGGCCCCCAGTGTTAGACTTAACCTAGAAACATCTCATTTCTCCTCAAAAAAAAAAAAAAAAAAAAAAAGATGATCATGATTATATGAACCACCACAACAAACATGCTCAAGTTTAGTGTGCGATTTAGGAGCAGGAGCGTATTGGACAGTAACTGGGTGGAATCATATGAAATTGCCAATGTTCAATGATCGTTAAGCCACAAAAGTGAATGATTGTAAAGAAACTTAACAGGACTAGGTAAGTGTGAAATCCTACCTTTACATTTAAAAATGTCATCAAACAAGCACAGGAGAATAATCTGCATGACAGTAGTGTGTATGACCAAGGATCAGCCACCTGTTGGATAAGGTGTTCTGTGACTACTTAAGGAGACCCTGTTTCCTCTGCTGTGTTGTGATCACAGGAAGTAGTTAGTGAACCTCTGTGTATCACACTTGCCACGCTGTTTTCTGTCCGGTGATATGTTTTAAGGGGGCCGTTATTCAAACAGGGTCCACTCAGAGAAGAGTGTGCAAGACAGTAAAACTTGTGAAGACCATGTCCCCTGAGAGGGAACTGAAAGTATAAGGCTTTTTTTTTTTTTTTTTTTTTTTTTTTAAGCACTGAAGATCAGACTTACCCTTTTGTGCTCTATCTTAAAATAAAGTCATGGCAGGGGAAGGTTGGAAATAAATTTGCTCAGAGAACAAAGTTTGAACCACCTGGTAATAAGGAACACACATTNAACCTCTGTGTATCACACTTGCCACGCTGTTTTCTGTCCGGTGATATGTTTTAAGGGGGCCGTTATTCAAACAGGGTCCACTCAGAGAAGAGTGTGTAAGACAGTAAAACTTGTGAAGACCATGTCCCCTGAGAGGGAACTGAAAGTATATGGTTTTTTTTTTTTTTTTTTTTTTTTTTTTAAGCACTGAAGATCAGACCAGAAGAGGGAATCTCTATCTTAAAATAAAGTCATGGCAGGGGAAGGTTGGAAATAAATTTGCTCAGAGAACAAAGTTTGAACCACCTGGTAATAAGGAACACACATTTTGTTTCAGCGTGAAAAAAAGGCTTCAGACAAAGAGTGAGTCAGAATGGAGCAGGAAACTTTGTAAAGTAGTCAGCTCTTCTTGGTGTTGCCTCATCTGTCAGGGATGCTCCCAAGCAGAGGCACTTCTCTTGTTTCGTGTTGTTGTTATTGTGAAATTTCTTACCCCTGAAGGCTATCTCTCTGTCTCTCTCTCATCAAGTGAGGTGCTTCTGATACAGCCATGGGGGGAGGGGGCGGGGAACTAATGGATCCCTAAGAACTCATTATCACCTGTATTTTCTACATCTTACGTAAGTCACCTGCAAAAAGAATTCCCTTGTTTATTAAGCCAGATTGTTGCAACTTGTCTTAAGAAATGACTAGGATGAGAGGTAATTTTTAGCCAAGTTCTCCAACTGTCTGTCCACGTGGAACTTCAAAAAGAAACTGTGCTTCTACCCAAGTAAGAAGTGGTCCAGCACAGGAAATGCTACATTCCTTTATTTTTCTAAATAAACTAAATATGGCTTTATGTCCACAGAAAGAAAGGAAAAGAAATAAAGAGAAAGAAAGAAAGAGGAAGGAAGGAAGGAAGGAAGGAAGGAAGGAAGGAAGGAAGGAAGGAAAGAAGGAAGGAAAGAAAAAATGAGAAAGAAGGAAAGAAAGAAAAACTGGGCTTCAATTAAATATATCCTGTGTGACTGAGGGCTGATGGGGGGTGGGGGGGAGGAGATGGCCTAGACAGGTGATGGGTACTAAGGAGGCACTTGTTATGCACTGGGTGTTGTATGTAAGTGATGAATCCCTGAAATCTACTCCTGAAACCCATCCTGCACGGTATGCTAACTAGCTAGAATTTAAACAGAAATTTGAAGAAAACAAATGAATAAATATATCCCATGTGATAATTTCCTCAATATTATATGAATATGAAAAGTCCTATTGTGCACACACCAGTGAACAAAATGCTAGAATATCTGTTTTGTTTTTCCTCACACACGTTTCTTCTGTTCTTGAACACCTCAGGTTGGGAATCTCTCTTCAGGCTTGCCTCCTGCAAATTGTCGGCTACAGAAACCTTATTGCAGATGTGGAAAAGCTACGCAGAGAACCCTATGACTCTGAGAACCCCCAGCATGAAGAAATGCTGTTAAAGGTTAGACCTCAAACACATTTCAGTCCTCTGCTTAGGTCAGCTGACGTCCGCCAAGCACCTGCTAAGTGCCAGACGCCGCTCGGACGGGAGGGTACAGAGATGCAGAAGACGTGGGCACCGTGCCTGGTTGCTAAAGCCTACTTTTCTTGCTGGTTCAGATGTGGGAGGTAAAGTGTTCACGAGAAAACTCATGGGAGAAGTTAAATGTAGTCTTTTTTTTTTTTTTTTTTTGTAATCCGAGAGCATCAGAAGTGATTTCTTTGAGCTCGCGTGTCTGGCTCCTGGCTCACGTTTAGGCTGTTGAGCTGTATTGAAAGCCAGGAAGGGAAATAGAGCTTGTCCAAGGCTGGCCTGGGATTTCCATCTATGACTTTTAATAGACATCAAAGAAGATGAAGTTGGTTTCTGCTTCGGCAATAGCCCTCTTGGGAAATTACCTAAGATCTTATTGCTGATTATTTATTCATGCAACTTGGAGAGTATTAGAAGAGGAGGTTAAGGTTTATATCTGGTTTATTAAAACTGTTACAAGAACAATATACAGTCATAAGTACTTCTGGCTGTCGAAACAAAACCTTAAAAATCTTATATGATCTGATGGTGCCTTATGAAAGGCCATTAAAACTTGACCTCAACACTGAATTTGGAGCTTAAGAAATTAAGACTGATCTTCAGAACTATTCATCTAAAATATTTTCTCAATTCACTCCTGAAAACAGATGCTTTTGGGACAGAGTGCTTCCTTGTCTTTGCTAGAATACAAAGAGACGCTAATGAAATTGGAAGAAAACATTTGCTTAGCTGCCTTAACTTTATTGAATTGAGAAACGTCACCAGGAGCCGTAATTTTAAGAATGTATCCTGCCGTGTCTTGTGTGTGTAAATACGTAAGCAGATGAGTCCCTTGTCTCTGCTAATTCATGCTCTCTCTCAGGTGAATCCCTCAAACTTAAAGAAGCCTCATTCTGTGCAGTAGTTTTTCTTCTTCCCTTCCTGCTCTGCTTAAATTGACCTAACCTACTGGGCTACATAAACTTCATTTCCTTTTCTTGCCATTTTCATTCTATGTTCTGGTAGAAGTAGTCAAGTCCAATTACAATGACCTCAAGGTGAGAAGCAAGAGGTGAATGAAAGAGAAACAAGAGGACGGACTGACAGAGTGGCCACAGCAGCTGAAGGGCCCTCAGGGCACCGTGGTGCCGTCAGAGTCCGCCATTTGGGTGCTGCTGTGCTGTGTCTTAGCTGGTGTGTTGTGTGTGTGCCGGAACATAGGTTTCAACAAATACGGGTGAATGCATGAATGATTGTGGTTCATTAGATACTAAGAGTCACGAACTTTTATGACATGCCATTTATCTGTGGGCATGATTTGATTTTGTGGTTTTTTACTGTCCCAGCTGTAAGACGTAAGCAAGGTGATGGTTGGTATCTTTACAGCTGAGTGAACTACAAGCATTTCAGTCCAGACTCTGATCCATACAGCCAGTAAGATAGAAAGCCAGGACCGCCCACTACTGTGCCAGGCACTTTGAGGAAAGGCATCTTTTTCACCCGCAAGTGGCTTGCAACTGAACTTGGGAGACACTATGTATGCATCTACAAAAATCACTACACCTTATCCATACAGATCCCTCAAAATAGCCCTTAAATGTTTTCTGTGCCCACCAGCTTATTCTAGCATCATCTCCAGCTTGGGTTGTAGTAACAGCCTTTTAATTCTGCTGCTAAGTATTAGCTTCCTCCCTTCGATCTTTTAAAATACTGCCGGAGGGATCGTCAAGTCATGTTATTCCCCAGGTTAAAAACTTCAGGCTCCCTGTGTCTGACAGAATAAAACCCATGCTTCTTCACATGGCATTCTGGACCCTTCCCAATCTCTGTCTCCAAGCTGGATCTCCTGTATCGCCACACTCGGTCATTCAGCTGACCCCGAAGAGGCCATGCTGTCCCAGACACCCAGGCATGTGCTCATGCGGTTTCCTCTATTACCTATTCTCACCACAAAGCCAGCTCTTTTTGGAAATCCTTATTCATTCAGTTTTGAAATCTTCTCTAGTCTCCCCAAGAATACCTCGGAGTGGGATCTTTATTCTCTTCTTCAGTTTATTCAAATTCCAAGTATGATATAAAAACAGTAATCATAAAACATTCAGTGAATGTTTAGCACATGTTCATCTTTACAGTAAATGTTTTACAGCATCATTTCATTTAACGGTCACAATAACCTCGTGGTGAGATACCTCTCACAGCTGTAAGAGGTATTTTCAGATGAGGAAAGTGAGTTAAGTACTCACAAGCTCACATGGTTAGGAAGGGCTCCACACTACTGCACTGCTGCCTCCCAAGGGGAGACCATGCCTCGTTCCCATGTCTATCCCAGAAGCTGGCCCGTGGTTTGTGTTCAACTGCCTGATCTTGGCTTCTTTATCTTTAAGATGGGTAATAATACCCTTGTCACCTACTTCATAAAACTGTTTAAGGCAAGAGTCAGCAAACTAAAGCCTGTGGGCCAAATCTGGCCTGCCACCCAGTTTTGTAAATAAAGTTGGATGTGTGTAGTGCTTTTGTACTGCAATGGTAGAGTTAAGTAACTGGAGCGGTGAGCACACGGCCACCAAAGCCTAAAATATTTAGTACCTGGCCCTTTACAGACAAAGTTTGCCACCCCCTGATTAAGAAGCTCAGTCAGGCTATCTATTAGCCATATTGTTTGAGTGCTTTGGTTTGTAAACGTGGGAGACCATCATCAGTGCTTATGCCTGGAGTCTTAAAGTATTTAAAAAAAATCTGGATTTTAGGATCATTTAAACATAGGCAGAGATGAAAATGAATAATATCACCTTATGTTCATATAGCACTGTCCATATGAGTTATTCAAATGAAAATTTCTATTAAACATTTGCTAAACCACATAAATAATAAAGGGAAAATTTTAGGTGGACTCATGTACCTAATAGAAAAAAATATAGTCCAGAATTAAAAGATTGTCTCTTTTTGGGAAGAGATAATCCCACGGTGGCCTTGGTGAGAAGCGGCTTCTCCTCGAAAGAATGGACAAATGGCCTTGTCCTTGCTCTTCTTTTTTAAAAAAGTGTTTACGTATTTATTTTGAGAGAGAGAGAGAAAGAGAGAGTGAGCGTGAGGGGGAGGGACAGAGAGAGAGGGAGAGAGAGAATCCAAGCTGTCAGTGCAGAGCCCAATGCAGGGCTCGAACTCATGAACCGGGAGATGGTGACCTGAGCTGAAATCAGGAGTTGTGTGCTCTATGAACTGAGACACAGGTGGCCTGCCCTTCCTGTTCTGCAGCAGAGCTGAGACAAGGCGGAAGTGCTGGCACAAGCTGTGTTAAAGGCTCAGTGCAAAGAGAACAGAGTTAAGCAGAGCCAGGGCCGTGATGGAGGCTGGTGTGGCTCAGAGTGCGGCTTCCACACCAGCTCGTCATCCGGCACGGGAATCGCCCTCTCTGGCTCTGGTCTCCCGCCCTGGCAGGTGGCTCTGTAATAACTCCACTCCCAACAGCACATGTTAGATGGCAGAACTTCTCAGAGCCCCCTCCCCCCACCAGAGGCCCACTGCCTCCGTTCAGATTACTGGTCAGCTGAGAAAGCGACCCTCATTAAACCAGATAGGATTAAGAACATAATTAAGAACACTTTTTAGCCATTAGTCTAATCTGTCATGATACATAAAATTATTAAAGTGGAATTTCTTTATTAAGCATTTGATTATTCAAACTTCTTATTCCCCTAAACTACATATTCCCCCAATGAATGAGGTCTGTGACCTATCTGTAGAAATGAAATGTTTGCGTTTGCCATTTCACTCTACTCACTCCGTGAAACCAGAGATTTTTAAATATATAGGGCCCTGAAATTACTTCAAATTATTAGTCAAATGAGTGTGATGGGCTTTAGAAACTGTTTCCTTTTGTTCTTGCTTTTTTTCATCGCAGTAGTAACCAAGTAAGTTCCTAGAGGAGTTTTAAAAGGAGAGCTTTTCTCTCCGTTTTTAGTACTCTTTTGTTGAACTCAAACATTTTCTGTCTTGATGAACGCAGAGCACTGGCCAATTCTTATCTAGGTGATACAAGGTTTCCTATGCCCATGTTTGCTCCTTAGCTTTCAAGCATGATAGATGTACTTTCTGTCCTTTGAAATTTTTCTCATCATTTATTTATTTTTTAAATATTCATTTATTTGAGCGGGGAGGGGCAGAGAGGAGGGAAAGAGAGAGAATCCCAAGCAGGCTCCAGGTTCAGCATGCAGACCGACGCAGGGCTGGATCCCACAAACTGTGAGATCATGACCTGAGCCAAAGTCAAAAGTGAGACACTTAACCAGCTGAGCCGCCCAGGCACTGCCCTCTTATAGTTTAGACTGCATTTCTCTGTTGTGCTACTCACATAAAGTATCCCTTGAATTATATACTTTTTTGGTTAGTGTTTCCTGTCACTGAATATTATGTTCTGTACTGTGTCAGATATGTGACAATTTACTATAAAGGAAGCTGTTTGTGTATTAATGTTCTCCATAAGATTTAAAATCCATGTAACACAGAATAAGCAGTTTCAGAGTTGAATTATGGGAGCGCCTGGGTGGCTCGGCTGGGTCCAGTATCCGACGTCAGCTCAGGTCATGTCAGATCCGCTGTTGGCCTGTCAGCCCAGAGCCCACTTTGGGTCCTCTGTCCCCCTCTTTCTGTGCCCCTCCCCTGCTCACACTCTCTCAAAAAATAAAAAACATTTTTTAGAAAGTTGAATTATGTCTGAAATACTAATGAAAATTTTACATTTCTATCTGTCTATAACAAAGATAAAATGTAAAATACTACTAAGTCCAAAAAGGAAATCTGCTTCTATGCCCATCTCTGTATTAGAACTAATAGTTTGAGCATTACATATTCATACAGCTGAAGGTCTCTTTTTCAAGTAATAGTATGTGCTGAATCTGTCTTTCTATAGAAAATAGAAAACGTAGAAAATAGAACCAGTTTAAGAAGTGAAGAGCATAATGTTTAGAGTTTATATTTGTCAATTAATACATAACTGAAATCAAAATTCCCTTTGGTAACTCTCAAAAATGGTCATATATTTTGAGGTTTGTTCACGAACATGACTGATCTTCCTTCATCCCGTAGATGACATTTGTTTACTGTCCCCGCAGTTATAGGTGAGAAATGAAACTCAAGTCAGCCCACTTTTCTTTTTCTTAATAATGCTACAAAAATTTTTGCTATAGAGTTAGATAGCAATTTTTAGATAATTTAAATAATACATGGCTTCACATTTTTCCCTTTTTGCCCTTCACCTTCATTCTCTTAAACATTTTTGGGGACCTTTTGTGTGAGACTATATAGTTCTATTTTTTATTAGAAATTAAATCAGAAAGATGGAAAACACTAAAATATACAAGGACACCTTCCATAACCACCAGAGTAATGACATCATCATATGTCATGCAGCCTCTGGAAAATTCTACTATATACTCATGAGATGAGAGGGAAAAGGCGAATAACCTATTAGTTTTATTCTGACATGGTCTTCACCTCCCAGCCCCTTTCAGAAGGTCTTGGAGTCCCTCCCGGGGGCCTCAGACCACTTTGAGAACTGCGGCCACAGATAAGTGAAATACAATCAACCCTTTGACTGTACCATATTTGCATATATTCAGCTTTGTAAAGTTCCTTCTAATAATATCGTGTACAAAATCTGAGGAAAGAGTATTTGTGTTTGTATCAACAGGCTAATTTTCTGTCTTGTCTCCCAGTTATGGAAATTCCTGAAGCCTAATACCCCACTGGAATCTCGGATTTCTAAGCAATGGTGTGAAATTGGTTTCCAAGGGGATGATCCTAAAACAGATTTCCGAGGAATGGGACTTCTGGGCCTATACAATTTGCAGTAAGTAAATGGAGAAGGGTCACGTGTTAAAAAGTGATGCTGTGGTCACGTGCAAATGATAAAGTTGAATTATTAGTGCCAAAAGCTACTCCACAGAAAACTCCAAGGAAACACTGATGTCCTCTGATAACTCAGGTTCCTAAACTTTGAAAAGGTACTTCCATCTTCCTTTTCTTTGGCAAACTGCATTGTGCTTTATAAGTGGATCTCAAATGTTTTATTTTTATTTTTTTAAAAAATTGTTAATGTTTATTTATATTGGAGAGAGAGAGAGAGAGAGAGAGCACGAGTGGGGGAGGGGCAGAGAGACAGGCAGACACAGGATCTGAAACAGACTCCAGGCTCTGAGATGTCAGCACAGAGCCTCATGCGGGGCTCGAACCCATGAACCGTGAGATCATGACCTGAGTTGAAGTCAGGCGCTTAACCGACTGAGCCACCCAGGCGCCCCATCAAATGTTTTTATTTTGTTTTATGAAAAAGTTTAAGTATGTACAGAACCACCGGGAAGACTCGAGAACCCTTTATTCTGCCCAGGTGTGGTGATTATCAGGGTTTTGAAATACCCACAATGCTCACTTTTTGGCAGAGGCATATTAATGAAAATCCTCTACTGTTTGTCACTTCACCCTCATTCGTCAATACGTAGCTCTAAAAACTCAGTATTACCTTATATTAACGATGATTCCTCGGTGTCATCTGTATCCAGTCTGTGTTTCCCAGCTCTCTCAAAAATGTCTTTTTGTGGCCGGTTTCTTCTAGTCCAGTTCCATATGAGATCCACACACGTCGCACTTGGTTATTACGTCTCTCCCCATGCGCCTTCTCCTTCTGCCCCTCCCCAGGGCCACTAACTTGTGCACGATTCCAGGTGAGCTGTCCTGTAAAATGTCCCATGCGTGTCCTGAAAATCAGAGGGTATCTGAAAAGGCCTATTCGAATAGATTCAGGTACAGCGTCCCCTTCTGAGTCCTGGGCTGAGACAGATCCATGGCTCCGCTGTAAAGTCCCCCCATCAGTCCTTTATCGGATCATCTCATCCTTCAGTGATCTTCGCTGGACCAACTATTAACTGTGCAAATAGTACTTTCCCAGTTCTGTGATTCGTCCCATAGCTGCTGACTGGAATTCTGTAAAGACTCAGTTTCCTTCATCAACTATGGCTATTTAGATTCTCTAAAATAGAGGCAGGAGAGATGCTCAATTTTTCTATTTAGTTGCCAATTTTCAGAGTGAGGAAGGAGGTGGTGCCCTAGTTCCCTTGTTAGTGATCAAAAAAATTCTTTTGCTTTGGTTTTTAAATATCAGTTTTAATTCCTGGTTCTTATATGGTTGCTATAATTCAAATAATTGTGCTCATTATTTTTTCATGTTTAAATTAGGTCCTATGTAGTCATTATCTTTCAAGCCAAAGGGAGTTCTGTTAAGTTGGTTCTTTGTCCTATGCTACCATCCTATTAGCGAGGAGAGTAATGTATTTTTAAAAGAAAGTAAGCCTGGGGCGCCTGGGGCGCGTGGGGCGCTCAGTTGGTTAAGTGTCTGACTTCAGCTCAGGTCATGATCTCACGGTTCATGAGTTCCAGCCCCACATCAGGCTCTGTGCTGACAGCTCGGAGCCTGGATCTGCTTCAGATTCTGTGTCTCCGTCTCTCTCTCTGTCCCTCCCCCACTCGCAGTCTCTCTCTCTCTCTCTCTCCTCTCTCTCTCTCAAAACAAACGTTAAAAATTTAAAAGAAACTAAGGCTTATTCAGTCATTTTTTTTTTATACACCCTATTTTTTCCCTTAGATCTTTGCCTTTATTTTAAATTTGGGACGTTTAGTAATCACCTATTCTTTGATGAAGTGTTTTAAATGCCACATTATCACATAACATGAATGAATAAAAAGTAAAATTTGAGGACAAAGGTCTTGTTACAAGTAACTGGATAAAGGGTGAGCTTTTGAAAAAATAGAGCTGAGGAAAAAAAATAAAATCTCTACCTCTATCCCAATTTCAGTTTCACAAATTGAATGTCAATAACATGCCTTTACAACTCTTAGAAAAAATCTTTCAGATACGCAAGGAGAAATCCCTTGAAGACACACACAGAAAAAAACAAACTATAAAACAAAAATCAACAAATTTCACACATTAAAATTAAAAACTTCTGGGGCGCTTGGGCGGCTCAGTTGGTTAAGTGCTTCAGCTCATGAGTTTTACCCCCATGTCAGGCTGTGCGCCGACAGCTCAGAGCCTGGAGCCTGCTTTCGGATTCTGTGTCTCCCTCTCTCTCTGCCCCTCCCCTGCTCATAATCTGTCTCTCTCTGTCTCACAAAAATAAACATTAGTATTTTAAGAAAGAAAGAAAAAATAAAACAGTTCTGTAAGATAAGCCACCATAAACAAAGTGAAAAGAAGAACCAAGGCTGACACTCAGAAGTGACAGAGGATCCCGATCTAGTATATTATTCTCCGGAGGCTCGCTTGTCTTATTTGTTGGAAGACATCTTGAGTTATGCTAGACCAAAAAAAAGTACGGACAGATAAGACACAACACAGGAAAGCTAGATGGCCAATAGAAGTATGAAAAGAGGCTCAATTTCATTAATAACGAAACTGTGTGTTAAAACTGCAGACTGTGCTTTGAATTTTTCTGAGGGCTTGTTTTAGGCTTCAAATTCATATGGGAAATACGGACCCGTCAAATTAAACAACATATGCTGGTGTTTGATTTTGTTACTGTCTTTATGAAGTACTTTCTGTGACTTGTTTTAGAAGGTGTATAACATTGTGTATTTTTAGGAAATTTCATTGCCCTTTCCCCCCTCAGGGAAGAATTTTGCTTTTAGCACCACTGAGATATTTTCCATCCATCCAGAATTCCGATACTCCAAGAATACGCTCCAAGAAACATGCCCTTGAAGCACATGGTCTCTCACCTCCTGTCTTCCCGGCCTCTCTCTGCCCCTTGGCTCCCACAGCGCCTCCACCTGTCTCTCGCTCCAGGCCGCTTCTGCCTTCGGAGGCCACCCCCCCCCCATCTATAACCCTTACTACAAATATCCTTAGCTCCCTGGGGAAAGGCAGATATCGAAACTAAAATTTCAAACCCGCCGGATACATCCCTAAATCTAAGTGGGTTTTACAAGTACCCGACAGCACTGTCATTATATTTGGAAAATTCTGTAACGAAGAGCGGTCCGGTCTCCGGAAGAGCCGAAGCAAGTGGGGAAACTCTGAGCGCAAAATGGCCCAAAACGAGTTAATTTTGGATTAAACTTTGGATTTAATTAATGGATTAAAACGAGTGCATCGGGCAGGAACGGAACTGTGGTTTCTCCCCACCCCCACCCCCCCCCCAGGTATTTTGCGGAAAGAGACGCCGCCACAGCCCAGCAAGTCCTGTCTGACTCTCTGCATCCGAAAAGCAGGTAATTGCTGGAAACGAAAGCTGGACTAGGCTTACGCTTTAGGCAGAAGGAACGTCCCCGCCATGGATGTGTGGTGAGATTCTGGGGCGTCACCCCTCTGCAAGTGAGGCTCTTTCCCGTGAGCCCCCGGACCAGTACTGCCTTGGAGGGTTAAAGTGCAGGTTCATTACGGGATTCAGGAGGGAGGGGGCAGCGAGCAAGGAGAGAAGTATTTACAGGACGGGTAACATCGCGCTGCCCAGAAGGTTAAGGAGGTGGCTTGGAGGAAGGAAAGAGAAGAGTCTGGAAGCGGTATCTCAGAGGCCAGAGCATGGTGGGGGACAGAGGGGAGAGGGGAGTCAGGTCAGGGGCCCTGTCAGAAAGTCTGGAACGCTGAGGCTTTTTTAGTTTTCTTGGTAAAACTCTAGAGTCTAAATATTTTCATTTACCTTCCTAAACTATTTTTTCTTCAACTGATTACATGAAGGGATATCACTAAAGAGGAAACAAGGTATTTTTTTGTCTGCTTTTGTGTTTTGTTGCTTTTATTTCATTTTAGAATAAGTATCAGTAAGAATTTTTAAAGCAATACAAATCCATGAAAAAATTTTTCAAAAATCAAACATTTCCCAACTTTGTATCTACTATCCTTCATTAAACGTGGGTTGTGTTTTAGTGAAGGAGAACCAGGGTGGCCCAACCTGACAGAAAATCTCAGCGTCCCCTACAGCCAGGGCTCTACCTGGTGGGAGACGCATGCTGAACACTCCGCCTCAGGGCCGAACACGTCTCCCCCTGCCCCGTCTCATCTACTCCCCACAGAGGGGCGTTTTCCTTGGGAGTTTGGTTGCACAGAGCAATTGTGCTCTAAATCTATTTCAAATTTCATTATTAAATATTTAATTCATCATAGATAGTAGTTTTGCAGCCATGTTTTTGTATCACCTTTTTCTCCTCAGCATGCCGAGTTGCTTGTTAGTGTTCGTATTTCATAAATAAATCCAAAATTTTATCATACCATTCTCAAAAATTCAACAACAGGTTGACTTTGCCCCCACCACCTTACTATTATTCTAGCTCCATTTGTCTAAGGTTCATTAAATTTCAATATACTTTCCAATCTTTTTATAAGGTTATATTTTCAGTTTCTTTCCCTTTTATTTACTTCGAGAAAAACAGTAAAATCACTTAGCTCTTTCTTGATACATTACAGGGTCAAAATCAAGCTATTTTAAATTTTAACTGCATTTTCTGAACTGCAAATTTCTGTAATGTAGAGACTCTGAACTCCCTCTAATTAAAATTGTCTGGGGAGTCTGCATATAGACTTCGGTGTTCCTCAAAGAGCATCAGCAAAAACTCATGAATCCTCCATGGTCTTTGGGAATTGATAAGCTTAAAATATTTTTTGATTGATCATTAGAGGGTGATGAATTTTACCTGTGAGCCATTCTCAAAGACAGGCTTTATAGGTTTATCTCTTGTGTCAACCATCAGAGAGGATGTATTTGAGAGTTTGTGTGACTACTCTTATTTAAGAAGAGACTACGTGTGTGTGTGTGCGTGTGTGTGTGTGTGTGTATCTGTACACATGTACATAAAGCTACGGTGCTTTGTCCCTCAAGCTACCATAAAATTGAGGAGATGATGTTCTAATATTAATCACTTCAAATTCACAGTAAATGTCAGTAAACACAAATCAGAATGTTTTGAAAATGCTACTATCCTTCGCCAGTGTCTAAAATAAGTATATATTAACCGCTTGTGAGACCCTGAATATATCAGGCGTTCAGCAGCAATATCTACTAAGGAAAGCTCTCTTCTGTCTATCATTCAGCAAGCATTACACATTGTTATCATTGCCTTTATAAACCTCCATCTATCAAGTCCCACAGTAGCTTGAGGGATATAAGTAGATTTAAGTTTACAAGGAGAATTCTGACTGCTTGATTATTTGTTGTAGTTGTTGTTGTTGTGTGTTTCTTGAAGAGAGGGATTCATACTGTTTGGGCCAGGGTATCCTAAGTAGTCAAGTGAGTGGCAGGCATTTGACCTTTCTTATATTCCCAATGCAGACAGAGATTTCATTCAACACATGCAGAGACACTATGTATTTGTAAAGCTTTGTTAAGAGAAAATGGGTGCTTATAAATTTGTCTATATAAAGTCTCTTAAATTTCACACCTAATTCATTTTACTTGGATGTGAGTCTTTTAAGTAAAAATCTCCTGATGCCTTTTTTGGCTGGTTGGCTGATTGGTCAGTAGGCAGTTAACACTTTGAAAAGAGGTGGCATATTTTAACATGAATTAAAGGCAGTTACTCTGAATTACAGCCAGTCATTTACAGAGTAGAAAGTACAGAGTTAAATTTCGATGTTGTATCATGTTTTTGTGGTCTTTTGCTGTGTCTTACGTGTATCTTTTAGTGTCGTGTTTGCAGTGTATTCTAGAGAACCCTGCTTAGATGGAAGCTAAATGTTCATAACTCTAGTTTTAAAATGCAGTGAAATAAAACCAAAGGAAATGCAGTTGGGAATCCTGAGAGGGCAAGGGAGCCTCAGAAGACATACGTCCCAGGCAAAGGTTCATGGAGAAAGTATCGTTTGATAATTAATGATCCCATAAAAAAGTCCCTTAATGTTTGGCCTTAAGGACTCTCTCCCACTGCTGCACTAAAGGGAACAGGGGAGAAGTGGCAAGGCTTTAAATAATCCCATTTCTGAGCTCCACATAAATTTTATTGTGGAGTTTTAATTGACAACATTTAAACTGATTAGTGTTTGATAACTGAGTTATAGACATCTAGTCAACAGTTTTAATATAAACATTGCAAGAGAACAAGTACCACTTAGAGATTAAATCTTATGTCTTGATTCATTTATTCAGCAAACTGAGCAAAGCAGAATGGGAGAAGAAA
This sequence comes from Hyaena hyaena, assembly GCF_003009895.1. Taxonomy (NCBI): domain Eukaryota; kingdom Metazoa; phylum Chordata; class Mammalia; order Carnivora; family Hyaenidae; genus Hyaena; species Hyaena hyaena. Next base: position 386,075 of record NW_024081827.1, on the reverse strand, counting down.
AGGATGGATAAAGCAATTGGGTAAGTGTGCGATTTCGTTCATATGTAAAGGTTGTCAGCTGGAGCCTGAACCGGAACAAAATGTCCTCAGAACACTGTAAAAGATGACAAAGATGACGAATGTCCTGATGGAAATATATAATCCAGTTGGACTTTTAAAGGACGTGTGTATATGTTTTTGGATTTATTTGTATGGGTCTTTGATGCTGTTTTGCCTTTGGCCAAGTGACAATATTTAAAATGTTAAACTATACAGAAATGATTTTCAGAAATCATCATTAAGAATTGGATTTGGTAGTTTTCTTTTAAGGATTTTTATCAAGTATCAGGTTATTGGATTTTATAAATTTACTTAAAATTTTTTTAAATTCCCCTTTGCATTCAAAAATATTGCTGAATGCAGAACTCCTTTTTTTAATGTGATGGATTTGTGTTACCCAGAGACTTAAGATCTCTGTTCTATTTAATTCTTGATGGGCATGTAGAAAAGGAACTAGGAAATATACCCTGAGTGTTAAGATACTTATTTAAATTCTCCCTTATTTTAAAAGTGATACATGACTCATTATGGAAAATCTAGAAAATACAGGAAAGTAAACAAAAAAAATCACCCCAATCTTATTACTTTAAGACACCATAGTAATATCTGGTGGCATTTCATTCTAGCCTGTTTTTTTATGTACGTTTGTGAGCATATAATAAAACCTGACTTGTCTTACACATAATGTTTCCTCCTTAAGTAGTCTTTAGGAATACAGTAGTTATTGGCTATAACATATCGTAAGAGATTACCACAATTTATTTCACCAATCTCCTTTTTTTTAGAGTATCTTAATAGTTTCCATGTCTTTGCCATTATAAATAATGCTATAAAGAGTATCCTTGAGTATAAAGCTCTTAGTTTCTGATTTTTTTCTTTCATATATTTAGAAATAAAATTACCAAATCAAAGCATATGGATTCTTAATTCTCTTGGTTACATTACTGGCATTTTGATAAGTTACAAAATTCAGGGTTAAAGATAGGGTAGAGAGGGAAGGGCAACCTGCCACTCTGATAATTTAGAAGTAACTTAAAAATTAGGTTATATTTTTCAATGCTTACGCGACACACACTTAGTTGGTTTTGTGGTTTACGCTTTACAGGTACTCATTTGCAATTGTGGGCATCAACATAACTGACCTGGCGTACAATCTACTGGTGAGCGGAGCGCTAAAAACTCACTTCTACAACATTGCCCCAGAAGCTCCAACACTGTGTCATTTCCAGCAGACATTCTGTAAGTGTCCTATTGCTTAAACAGCATATAGTTTCCATGGAAGTCTATACACAAGGGGCAAAGCTGAGAGACCTTTGCTATTTGGCTGCTTTGGGGTCTTTGAACTTCCCCTTTGGTTTTGATTTTGTTGTTGTCTTCTTATTCAAAATCCGACAGTGATATCTGCAGGCATTGTAGATTTTTCTTGTTCTCACCTCTTGCATAATACCCAGGGCCTCAGCTTCTGGTCTGGGTGTCTCCCTCCCTCTGAGCCAGCATGGAACAGCACTTAAGAGAGTAGGTTCTGAGGACAGCCTGAATTGACTCCTGGATCTATGTTACCAGACTCTCTAAGCCTTAGTTATGGCATCTGTAAAATGAGTCCTTGCCTCATAGAGTTGCTATGAAGATAAAGTGAGCTAATGGGTACAAACTTTGTATTAACTAGTTCCACACTTAGTGCTCAGTGAGCGCGAGAAAGAGGAAGTGCTGGTTTAGTGGATGATACTGATGGTGGTGGAGCTTTCACTTGTATTACTCTTCCTGTGACCCCTACTGCTACCACAGAGGGAAGATCTGTCCCCCCCCCCACCTTAGATTAGATGCCACAGAGGGAAGTATTAATGAGGACTATCCTTTGGAGTTGCATTTATACTGAGGTTTCAGAAGATAAAGACCAACATGATGTGACAGAGCCCTGAACGTTACTCTCCATTCTTAGAGACACAATCCTAAAATCTGAATGCCATTATGATCCTTGAGGGCCAGACACAAACTGGTTTGGAGGAACATGGAAAGATGTTCTAAGTCATCAAGCAACTCGGGCAACTTAAAGGAGAAATGTCATTTAAACCATGCTTGCTGCCCTGAGGGCCTTGTACCCAGACTTTCTTAGCCAAAAAAAATCAAAGTTTTTCTTCTCTTTTATATTCCTTTCAGCTCCTCTCTTCTGTTAATTTGCTAAGCAGTACTGCCTCTCCAAGTATGGTTAAGACACAGCTGTTCATCTCCAATCCACTGCAGGGGAATGCTGGTTCCCACTTCATTTTTACAATATGACAGAATTAACAGCAATTTATCTAAACTCCTAAATTAACAGTGATTATATTATCTAGTTGTCTTTTTAAATATCTGTTTAATCAGGACTTCTGGTTAAAGATGGCATACTTAATACGTTCATTATGCTCCCTTTTAAAACTTCACTGAAGTTAATGTAAAAGGGCTTTTCCAAGAAAGCATGGACCCACAAGGACAGGAAAAATCAAGATTTAGGCAAGAAAAACCTCATTTTAGAAACTGGAAAACAGATTAAGTGATAACTGGTTTAGTAGTCCTGAGAAAATAAATCCCAAACAGGTAGTGTGGGAAGGTAAGACGCGACCTGATTTACTCCACACGACCTCCCAGGAGGTTCAGGAATTGGCAGCTTGGCTGTCTCTGGAAAGAGGGGTGAGGGAAGGATCAGAAACAGCAAGATTGCTTGGAAGTATGTTTAGAAACCCTTAGAGGCCCAAGTCCTCTTCCGCAGGAGACGGCTCTGTCCTTCCTTCCGCCCCACGCCCCACTCCTGGAGGCTGGCACGGATTATTCTCCAGAGAGGTGAAAATCAAGTTCTCTGGTCTGATGAGCATCAGGAATACTTGATGGCAAACCACAGAGAGTGATGATGGGGACTGGGACACGTGGGCAGCTTCTCCTTCCCAGTCCCTGTAACTTTGACAGCCAGTCAAGAGATCAACAAGACCCTCTGGGTGTTCTTGGAGGGGCCCAAGAGAAAAGAGCTTAAGATGCTGACCTCTGGGTGTCCCCAGGGAAACAGCTCAGCCATAGCACTCTACCGTCGTGCTCACGGACACAGCCCTACCTACATGCTCAGAACCCCCACGCTTTTAGTCCCTGGCTTTTTACTTAGTAACAAATACTCAGAGAGCCAAGGATTATCAGATGCCTTCGTGTTAAAAACATGTCCTCAGATTCCTTGACACTCCTCCCACGAAGACGCAGGGTTCATTTGTTCCTCTTACCCATTGAATCTGGGCTGACCTATTGGTCAGCCAGTAGAGCACAGGAGAACTGACATTATGTGACTTCCAAGACTATGTTAGAAAAGGGTTTTGCCTGGTTCTCAGGACCCGAGCTGCCTTTGAAGGCATGAGCCATCACTGTAACGGATGTGATCTCTACATGTTATGAGGAAGTCTAGGACATACGGAGTGGCCATATGTAGCTGATCTCGGTGACTGCTCCAGATGAGGTCCCAGCTGATAGCCACTACCCATGACAGACATGTGAGTGAGGGGACACCTCCAAATGACTCATGCCACCAGCCGCCACCCCACCCCACCCTACATACAGGTCTTACCAGTTGAGACTCCAGACATTGTGGAGCCATCCCTCCTATGCCCTTTCTGAATTCCTCCTAACTGACTGAATTCATGACTGTATTAAAATGGCTGTTTTAAGCCACTGGATTTTCGAATAATTTCATAAGTGGCACTAGATAATAATAACAGTAATGAAAGCCTCAAGCATGAAAAAAAGTCCAAAACAAGCAGGAAAAAAAGCCACTAGAAGGAAACAGAAACTATGCAGGGATAGGAAAGCTTCAAAATATGTATCATTAGGATCCCCAAGGAATGAAGGGAAGAAACTGCAATTATGAAACAAGCACACGGTGCTCTGGAAAGAACATTTAGAGGACAAAAGAGTGCTCTTAGAAATTAAAAATCAGATAGCAGAAAGGAAATCCTCAAAAAGGATTAGAAGATGAAACTGAAAACACTCCCAGAAAATAGAACAAAAAGTATAGATGAAAAACAGAAAATAAAAGTTGAGGAATTAAAGGGCAATTTTAGAAGTCTCGTAAATAACAGAATTTCTAGAAAAAGAACAATGAAATTATGGGGAGGGAACCAAAGAAATAAGAAAAAATTTCAGAACTAAAGCATGAGTTTTCATATTTAAACTAGTATACACCAGCATAATAAATTAAAATAGATTGACTCCAAGTTCCATATCATTGTGAAATTTTATGATGCCAGAGAGGTTTCTAAAAATTTCCAAAGCTGCTGCATGAAGAATTGGGAATCAAGAGGACACTGGACTTCTCAACAGCAACACTATATTCTAGAACACCATGGAATATGTCTTCAAAAATTTAAGAGAATATTTTTTTAAACTCTAAGGGCATATGATTTCAATTTAGATTTCTATACCCAGGCTAAGTTCCCAATTAAGTGGGGGAGTAGAATAAAGACATTTTTAAAATGCAAGGTCTTAAACATCTTACCTCCTTGTACTTTATTGGGAAGCTCCTAAGGGAAATGTTTTCACAAAGAGTAATCCTAAAAGGAATAAATGGGGTCCAGAGAACAGGAAGCCTATCACAGGAATGAAGTGAAGAGAATCTCTGAAGACGAAGGTGAAGGAAAAACCCCGGGTGATATCTGTGCAATAGGATGAGAATATTAAATCTAGACTTTAGCAGGTCAGAAGGCTCTGGTAGCAACTCTTTGAAGAATATGGAATTGACGAAGTGTCTAACCTTGTTTGAACACACTGCAAAGATATTGGCATAGTTTAGAGTGAAGGGGGTGAAAACTAAGCAAATAAACAGAGAGGGCAGTTGGTAATACTACACAAAGTAAATTGTTAGAAAATAAGTGATAATGTGGTTGGAATAGGTCAAAGAGAGCAAAATCTCCATCTTCTATAAAGGAAGACCAAAAACCTCACACAATGGAAATCACATTATATACAGTCATGGAGGTCAATGATCAAAAGACTCAGCAAAAAAGATGAAATGTTCCTTTAGGGAAGCAGTCATTAAGGCAGGAGGCGCTGCTGGGTTTTGTTTGGTTTTTGTAACAAGACGTGTTAAACTATATGCATGTATAACTTAGATAAAAATGAAGAGCACATTTAAAAATACATACACTTTATGAATGGTTAATAGTAGAAAATGGCAGCCCCTCACATATGTAATTATGGCTCCTACTCTGACAACTAGGTGATTATATTCAGTTTGACCATTTCTGGCAGATACTAAAGTTTTACTACAGATAAGATTCTGTGCATCTAAAAAAAAATTATTAAAACACAGTAGGAAGAATTTTGTAATTGGGAAGTAAAGATACTGTTTTTAAAAAGTGAAAAGGCTCAGGGTGCTGGGTGGCTCAGTTGGTTAAGCATCTGACTTCAGTTCAGGTCATGATCTCACAGCTTTTGAGTTCGAGCCCCACATCAGGCTCTGTGCTGACAGCTCAGAGCCTAGAGCCTGCTTTGGATTCTGTCTCTCTCTCTCTCTCTCTCTCTCTCTCTCTGCTCCGCTCCGCTCCTCTCCCACTTGCACTCTGCCCCTCTCTCTCTCAAAAATAAATATTTAAAAAAAATTTTTTTAATGGTTTATTTATTTCTAGGAGAGAGAGAGAGAGACAGCGTGAGCAGGGGAGGGTCAGAGAGAGAGGGAGTCACAGACTGAAACAGGTTCCAGGCTCTGAGCTGGCAGCCAGCACAGAGCCCGATGCAGGGCTCAAACCCACGAACCGCGAGATCAGGACCTAAGCGAAAGTCGGACGCTTAACCGACTAAGCCACCCAGGCGCCCCCTAAAAAAATTTTTTTAATTGAAAAGGCTTATGGCTGACATAGCTCACTCAGTCTAGGAGTCAAGGAAAACTTCCCCAAACAGAATGACTTTTAGTTTCAGGCATATTAGGGGTGAGTTTCTTTTGGGAAATCCTCACAGAGCTGAATAGTGGGCACTCCAATGCAAGGCCCTGGAACTCAGGAATTACAAGGCCGGATTTGGGATTGATCAGCATTGAGAAGAAAATCAGAACCACACAGTGAGGGAGCTCTGGCAGGAGAAAATAAAAATGAGAATCATAAGAACTGACATTTAAGGACAGGCATTTTGTTGTTTGTATGCACTACTGTATCCTCAGCACAGAGCCTGGTAGAGTGGGTGCTCAGTAGATACGGGTTGGTTGGTTGCTTGCTTGCTTGCTTGCTTGCCTGCCTGCCTGCCTGCTTGGATGGATGGATGGATGGATGGGTTGACAGGAAACTAAAATAAAGAATAATGTCTTTTGTAGAAGAAAGGAAACTCAGCTCTACACTGAGCATGGAGCCTGTTTAAGATTCTCTCTTTCTCTATCTCTCTGTCACTCCCCCCTTCCCCCTGTCCCTTTCCTCAGCTCTCTTTCTCTCGTGCACATCCTTTCTCTCTCTCTCTTAAAAAAAGAAAGAAAGAAATAAAAAGAAAGGAAGTCTAGTTTCTCACGAAAAATTTAGCCTTGGCCTGAACTGTTAAGCTTTCAAGAGAACCTTAGCGCAGGTGAGTGGCATGCAGTAGGGTTACTCATTTTCCTCACCGGGTTTTCAGAAAGCACACAATCCCCTGTGAAGAGGGGTGTACACAGAGGGGCTCATGTCTCTCCAGAGGAAGCAACCCAGGCCCTGAATTCATTGTTCCTCCTTCGGACAAGAGCAGTTCTTCACATTTCCTCTGTAATATTCTTGCAATTACCTGTGTCCTTGCTTATGTGTCTGCTGTCTACTAACTGAGTGCAGTGAAGCAAAACCAAGATACATTCAAGCAACAACAAATACACTGCAGGCTTGGGCTGGAAAGCCAAATTAGTATTCGAAGCAGGTGTTTCATCTGGGTGAAAAAATGTAAGAGAATAATAGCTCTATCATTCTGACTGTCTAGTGGTATTCAGCAAATACTGCACTATGGCAGTGTGCTACGAAAACTGCATTCAGTCTAAAGCTCCCCTGAAAGGAAGCAAGGCTAGGTGTCCTGAGCACAAGGGAAGTACAGTGACCAGAAGAGGAAAAAATGACCTTTCCTCTCACCTTCAGCAGAAGCAACTATTCAGTAAGAGTAAGAGCAGAGGAAGGGGGTACACTGGAAAAGGCAGCAGGTACGGTGGCAGAGAGTCAGCCAATTTCAGGTTCTGGCCTCCGGCTCCCAGCTGTATTGTGTAACTGGACGCCATTTAAATACCTTTTCTAAGCCCAATGTTCTCATCTGTAAAACGAAGATCTATCTGCACTGCCTACGCCACAAAGCTGTCTTAAGAATTAACTGAGAGATGGTAAGCTATACTCAGGCCTCTGTTTCCTCCCTCTACTTTCCACGCCATTTTGTTAGCTTTCTCAACTAATAAATCATCACCGCCAACTGTCTACCTGGATGTGTCCTCCAAGAGACGGAGAGCTGGGGAACCCAGCAACTCCACCTTCTTCTTCTACCTGCTGCGTATGTGCTACCTGGCAGACGAGCTGACCAACTGACTGAATGGTCTTATGGAAACTCTGCAACATTATAAAAATGAGTTGAGTTTTATAATTATAATGTGCACCCTGGAAGCCAAGCCACCCTTTCTGCATTTTGCTTAAAATCATATTATACAGTCACTATTCTCCTGATGGGACAGAAAGAGTCTGCAAGCCTTACAGTTTCACTTCTGTAGATTCTTACGAGGAAGAATCCTGAGAATGGTGTCAGATTGTTAACCACCCACCTCTAGTCTCGTCCTTGCCTGTCTTTAAACCCTTTCAAAGTGTCTTTCTGTAACTGCATTTAAGGTAGAAAAATGGGGAAACCAAATGGATCTGCATTCTTCTAACACTGTGAGCCATACAAGATCCCCTTCGAGTGAGTTGCCATTATACTAGCACATTGGAGAAGAGTGAATATTTTTATGTGTCTGATAGGAAAGTAAATTCTTCATTAGAAGATGATTTTCACACTGCCTGTTTATTATTGTCAATAAGGATAAAGACCAGGGGCGCCTGGGTGGCTTAGTCGGTTAAGCGTCCGACTTTCGCTTAGGTCATGATCTCGCGGTTTGTGGGTTCGGGCTCCGCGTCGGGCTCTGTGCTGACTGCCAGCTCAGAGCCCGGAGGCTGTTTCAGAGTCTGTGACTCCCTCTCTCTCTGACCCACCCCTGCTCACGCTGTCTCTCTCTCTCTCCTAGAAATAAATAAAACATTAAAAAAAAATTAAAAAAAAAAAAAAAACAGGTTCTTGGGGCTCCTGGGTGGCTGAATGGTTAAGCATCCGACTTCACCTCAGGTCATGACCTCACGGTTCGTGGGTTCGAGCCCCGCGTCAGGCTCTGTGCTGACAGCTCGCTCAGAGCCTGGAGCCTGCTTCCGATTCTGTGTTTCCCTCTCTCTCTGACCCTCCCTTGCTCACACTGTCTTTCTCTCTCTCTCTCAGAAATGAATAAAACATTTTTAAAAATTTAAAACACAAGTTCTTCATCCATGGGACAGGCTGGTGTCAGCACTGTCACCAGAAGAGCTCAAGGCTGGACGCTGCCTCGGGGAGTCCAAGCAGGAGACCGAGTAGGAAGGATAGGGCAGCTCTGGGGATTGCTGATCTGGGGCTGCCGGATGTGACCAGGTTCCCTTAACAGCGGCAGCAGGCCCTGGGCTGTGCGGCCAAGAGGCCTTTGAGTGAGCGCTGATGTGTGTCCCATCGAGAGGTATTAAAGACAGTCGCATCAGTTACGTGTGGAGGGCCCAAAGATAATCCAGTCCTAAAAGAAATGCAGTGGTCAATCCCCGAAAAAAGCAACTAAAGTTTCTCTCTCCTTACTACCCCTCCCACTGTAGCTGTAGAGAGACCAGACACTTAAAGACGCACACACATGTTGAACAGTGTAATGATTGAGAAACCAGGTAAGTCTGTGCAAGTGGACAAGCATCTGGGCGTGTGTGCTGGGCGTAGGAAGGAAGGTGACTTCTAATTGTGTATTACATAAGATATGGTAAAGATTTTTAAAAATCTGCTTATGGACCAATGTTAAAGGTTTTCTCATAAGTAGCCAGTTAATAAATAGAAAAACAAGTGGTTTTAATTTTTATCTTTTTACTATTAGGATTTGAGCATGTTTGTTCCAAAATTCTCCTCCCATACCCCCCATCATCTCTCTGCTCACTCCTTCCCCAGTGGAGGTGAAAGAGCTAGGATTCTAACCCGGTTTCTGGCTCTGGAATCCTTGCTCCTTCTAGTACTGAGACCAAGAAAAGCTCTTAATGTTGTATTGTGTTTTGTTTTTTAACTAGGATTATTTCGTTAAATACTTTTTTTCCTAATATATAACAAGACACTTTTACTTGTTATGGGTTTACTACATACAAGTATCTTTTACTGTCTTTTTAAAAAGCTATTCACATGTCAGTTCTAAATGGGGGTGGGGTGTGTGAACAGTGGGGAAACAGCACAATGAATAGATCCAGTACTTAACATTTATGCCGAAAATGTTCCCAATGCAGATCATTCACAGATAGCAAATGAGACACAGAAGTATTTGAAGAGGACATTACGCTTCAGAGCAAGAAGGTCTTAGTAACAAGTTCATGTAGTTTACTGACTGGTCTGTGTTATTGAGTTGATTTACCACTCTTATCGTCTCATAACAGACTGTCAGAATGCATTTGTTTGATTTGTCACAGTAATTTAAAGCTTTTCTCAAATCAAATAACAAGAGAAAAAAGGCTAAGGGGAGTAATTCTGAAAAGTCAGGCCATTATGTTAATTTAATCAGGGAGGCAGGATGAAGCGGTCACTGGCAGCCTCTCGGGCTCTGCCCCAGATGTGGTGCCCTTCCCAGAGAGGGCAGAACTGTCTGTCTCCTGCCTTGAGAACAGGGAGAATCATCCCAGGACCAGCCGCAAAACTCCTGAAGACTGGTAGCCTCTACTGCATGAAGTTTAAAGAATAGTCCGTAACAGGAGTATTGCTGCACTGTGATCTCTTCTTTGACACCCATGGTTGCCATCATTTGATCGGACATCTCTCAGCATTCGGTGACTTTGAATGTGATTAAGGACTTTTTTCTTTCTCCTGCATTCTTATCACTATCTTATCCCTAATAGGCTATTTGATGCACGAGTTTCATAAGTTTTGGATTGAAGAGGACCCCATGGACATAATGGAATTCAATCGTGTGCGGGAGAAATTCCGCAAGAGGATCATAAAACAGCTGCGGAACCCAGACATGGCGCTGTGCCCACACTTTGCTGCCTCAGAAGGTTTAATTAACATGTAGTCACCCATGCTGGTTTTAACGGATACCCCCGGAACACTGCCTCATTGTTGTGTTAGATCCCTGCTTAGGTCCCAGCTCATACACTGAGTGCACACAGTGATTGTATGCATGCCTTTTGGTAAAGTATTTTCATTTCTTGGTCATAACTACCAGATCCCCAGATACCACTGCTTCTGGACTATCTGTCATCCAGTGACTGTTCATATTGTGGCATTATGCAGTGTTACATTTGCCTTGACACCCAGGTATGGAGAGAGTTTTCTATTTTTTTAGATTGTTTTCCTCCCCTCGTAATTCAGCATCAAAGAACTGTATTTCTCTAGCTGTATTTTGTATGTAAGAGATTTAGCAGACTCTTGTTCTGTGAAAGCCTTTTAATTTATTGATATTTCATGACTACTGCTGCTAGCTCTTCAGGCGGGTTCATGCTTGGACCTCATTCCACTAAAGTATATGACTTGCAAATAATACAGACAGACACATGATAAGCCAAACCATTCCTGCAAACACAGCTGCGCTTCATGACAATGTAACGAGGCTTACAAGAAGCAGACTTAGGTAGGTGCTGTTTTTGTCTGAAGTACCACAGAATTATACTGTAACTTATCCCCTGTTGCAACTGTATCCTAGTCATATGGATATCAAATTATTTTATTCCCATAATTTTACTGGCTTGGATGCCTAAATATGTTTATGACGCTTGGAGCCTCAGAAAAGAAGTATGCATACTTCAAAAGCTGCAAAAGATTTTTCACTGCCTGCCTCTTGCTGAGCTCACAGTTACACACTGTTCTGATTCAAGCATCTTTGCTTGGGGAACTGAGTACTGACTGGTTTGTTTTCAAGGTCAAGAGGTTATATTTTTTAAAAAAAAACTGCAAGAAAATGTGTTGCAAGAGAGGGACCTAAACTGTGTCCTTCTATCGTATTTCTTGAAAATAATGGCCTTGTCATGTATCAGTGAAAAAAGTAAACTGCTTGGAAGGGAGAAAAAAATCAATCATTCCAAAACTGCTCAAGATCATTTGAAAAACCATGATTTAGTTTGGAATTATGATTGTAGTCTGTTGAATAGTATTTACCATGGCATTTCATACCCATGGTATTTTATACCTTCTGACTATCGATTTTAGTATTATTAGACATTTGTGTAATCACTTGCTTACTTAAATGAATTTTGAGTACTGCCTAACTGTCAGTTATATGAATAAATTACATGTCATTCTACTGTAACATATAGTGGATTTCATTTTAATATTTTTGTGCTCATCCAGCCTCTGAATATGCAAATATGTGAGTGGGTAGAATGTCAAAGACAGACAACCTAGAGCTGAATATAAATCATGCCATCATTCACAGTAACCAGGTGTAAATTACAGAGTGTCATGTCTGAGAGACTTCTATTTAATCTTGAGGCTGATGGTGCTTTAATGAAAGAATAGGATCCAGCTTTTTCTTTGTAACCTCCTATAAAGCCTGGTTTGTCTACCAGAAGACAACTGATAAAGGAAACATTCAGCTGCCTTTGTTTCCCGGTCCATTCTAGCTCCTCTGGGATTTTGCTACACGTTCTCTTTCAGTTGGGCCCCAGGTGGCTGCATTCGTCTGCCCTCTATTACAGCCTTGTGCCCTTCTATAGAACGGGGAAGGGAAGGACCTGATTAAAGCATGACATGTATCCTGAGGAACGACAGGGATACATATTCCTCTCCAGAGTGAGGATGTGTGAACCTGGTAAGTGGCCTGTCTCAGGAGCCCTGAATCTCTACCGCAGCTGCGGCTGCTGAATGTGAAGGCTGCTCCCTGTTCAGCACAGCCTTCGTCAGTCGTATGTGTGCGTTGTCTCTTTCTATCCACTACGGCCCTGGGTCACTGATGCGGCTTGATAGTATGTGGCATTTACACCAGCTTGCGTCTCTTCTGCTCAGGTAGAGACAGCTGATGGTAACAAAGCTGGGAGTCTTCCCTCCCAGCTGCTTGCAGGATTTCGCTCTGTCGTATCTTAACATGGCCGCATAATTTTAGGACGGGCTGCCAGCTCCTCCTAGTTCTGAGCATGATTACTGGTTCTGAGTATTATCAGACTTCTTGTTCACACCTGCTTGTGAAAGATGTGTTCTGGCCAGTAACGTGAAGGAAGGCGAGAAAAAGAAGAGAAGGATTTCAGAAGCATAAAAAAAAAATGTGTGATGTGTATGTGTTTTCCCCTTGAGAATTCTTAGCTTGTGTACACTTATTCCACTGAATGAGGGTTGACCGCTTAGAATGTAAATTATGTAGCAAGCTTCTTCCAAGTTTTCTAAAACACTACTTGCCATGATAAAAATACATTCTAGTTTGCACTACAGAAAGAAAACCCTTTGAAGCACTATTTTTGAAAATTCTGACTTCAATTTGACTTTCCCTATCACAATTCTGGTTATCGTACTGAAAACATTTTTTGCCTGATAACCCACCATCTTTCCTACTTGAAACAAAACTTATATATATATACCTATCCCCAAAGATAGGATGACCTTACAATATATCTCCTAAGCTCAAGACACTTTTGAGGAAAAAAGAGAATGCTGTTAATAATTTCTTTAGGACAACAGGGTAAACTGTGACAGTCTGAGGAAATGGAGATGTTAGGTGGCCGAGAGAGACCAAGACAGACATAAGCTGGGACTGTCCACCCACAACTCAGACAAATGCAGCCTGATTTCTTCACATTCTAACCTCTGGCAGAAGTACACTGTAGGGACATGGACATTGTGATATCTAGGATACTAGCAACATCTTAAAGACCCATTGGGAGGGCGCCTGGGTGGCCCAGTTGGTTAAGTGTCTGTGAGTTCGAGCCCTGAGTCAGGCTCTGTGCTGACAGCTCAGGGCCTGGAGCCTGCTTCAGATTCTGTGTCTCCCTCTCTCTCTCTCTGCTTCTCCCCTGCTTGTGCTCTCTCCCTCTCTCAAAAATAAATAAATGTTAAAATTAAAAAAAAAAAAAAAAAAGACCCATCAGAGGCATGAGCTTTATCCGAGAAGGTCAGGTAAATAAGGTGGGCCTATGGGAAGTCATCAGTGGTGAAACAAAACCCAGCAATCAAACTCCATGGCCACAGATAATCTTGATCTATAAACAGACGGGGCCAGATCCAAACTGAAGAAATAACAAGAGAGGATGAGAGTTGGTTAAGTGTGGGAATCAGGGATGGGAAAGAGAAGAAAAGGGGGACAGGAAAAAAAGAAAGTGTCTGCTAGTTCCACAACCATATCCAGGGAGCCTTGAGCCACGGTGATGTCCTCTATCAAAGCCATGCCTCTGACTCTTCAGGAGACTTGAGAAACCGCTCTAACCCGCAAACAGTGGCAGAAGGCAGAACCAAGATTAACACCGAGTCCTAGAATGAAAGAGATTCTGGTCTGGATTCCATTTCAAGACCTAACGTTTAGTGAGTGCCGATGCCGTGCGCCAGGACTGTGCTAGCCTTTATCTGCAGTATTCCACCTCCTCGTCCACATACAAAGTGAAATTGCTTGCTCGCTTGCTTTTGTAGACAAATACGCTTACAGAATCAAATATATTGCCAAAGGTCTCCAGAGAGTGAGATATCACCTCACATAGCAAAATGTTGGTGAGGATGTGGAGAAAAGGGAACCCGGGTGCACTTGCTCGTGGGAATGCAGATGGGTGCAGCCACTCTGGAAGACAGTATGGAGGTTCCTCAGAAAGTTAAAACTAGAACTACCTCTGATCCAGCAATTCCACTTCTGGGTATTTATCCAAAGGACATGAAAGCACGAACTCAAACAGATATCTGAACTCCTAAGTTGACTGCAGCATTTTACTTAAAATAGCCCAAGTCCATCCAATGATGAATAAAGAAAACATGGTGTATGTATACAATGGAATATTATTCATCCATAAAAGAGAAGGAAATTCTGACATTTGTGACAACACGGGTGGAACTTGAGGGCATTATGCTGAGTGAGATAAGCCAGGCAGAAAAGCAAAGATGTTATGATCTTATTTATATGTGGAATCTAAAAAAGATCCTGAGCTCATAGATACAGAGACATGTTGTGGTTGCCAGAGCAGGTGGTGAGGCTGGGTGAAATGGGAAAAGGTGGTCAACAGGTACAGAAAAGAAGAAAAAGTAAATGGCACAGCTAGATCTTGAACCCAGGGCTTAAGCCCCAACTGTTAATCAGTATGCCGTCTCCCTAGTTGGAATTCTTCTCTACTGCCCAGAGTAGATTATAAACACACACACTCCAAGTGGTAACATGCATGTAAATAACCGTTCTTGTCAGGCACCATTAGGGTGAATTCACATGTGGCAGATTACGGAGATTACAAATCCTGCCACACTGTCCCTCAGGACATCCCCTGCTTGTGGCCAGAATTTCTCCCTTGATACACAGAGAACAATTCTGACAGGATGGTGAGCTCTCTGTCCCGAGAGTCCTGGAAGCCTGCACACCTCCTCCCGACTCCCCTGTGGGAAACTTCAGCGAAGTTCCTCAGTGGGTCCGCAGAGACTGGACTGCAATATGCTCACATAGAAGGTTAGGAGAGGGGTCAGGGTTACAAAAAATAAAATGTTGACTCAGTGCCTTTCTATTATTTTATCTATTATGTACCTGGAGCTGTGGTCTGCTTTGCAAAAGAGGCCACAGGTGAAAAGCCGATGGCAGCTCGTGAGTTGGGCAGAGAGAAGAGCAAGCTGAGATTCTGCCTGTAAAATGACAGTTAAACCCCCTCCGTCACCCCCCATAACACAGCATCTCCAGGCACGGGTCTTGGAATAGACTCCATCGGGGACATTTCTGCAGCACGGACGAGCAGGAGAGAAGATGTGAGCGCACCCCGCATCGCAGGCCCAGGCACGCAGGGCTTGTGTGCCATCTACACACAGGCTAGGTCCCCCTTCTCTGTGTCCTCCCTCCTCTCAGGGCAGGCCTGAAGGTGGCCCCGGGGGAGGCGGCGACCGTAGGGTCGCTCTGCAGCCAGGCAGTCTGGACGGCCCGCCAGCTGCCCGCCCCTGCAGCCCCTGGGCTGTGCAGGATGGCGCCTGGGGGAGGGAAGCTCTGGTCCTTCCGGAAACTAACCGCAGATGCACCCCCTCCCCGCAGAAGGGAGAGAGAGGAGCCTTCAGACACAGCTAGTTGGGTTTGGTCCAGCAGCCCAGTGAGAGCTTGTGAGTTCTTCTCTGACAAATCCCCTGTCACACCCACACACTTACTTTCGGATACACTAGCGCTTGTATGCCAAGTGTGTGGCACTTAGCAAGGAACAGGGACATCAGCAGGCTCCAGCCGCACGATGCCAAGAGTTACAAAATCTACTTCTGGTCAAGTTCTTACTATTTCTGCAAAGCACGAGAGGAGAAAGCCGGCAGTCAGAGACTCACGCTGCACGGCCCCTGCCGCTGGCCTTGCTGAGGCCACTGACCGCCCTCGCTGACTTGGCTTTTCTCATCCATAACAGAAGCATAACAGTAACAGCTCCTCCGGAGAGGATTATCATAAAAGTAAAAATCAAATAAACTAACATCAAATCAAGGGCTTGGGAAACTCCAAAGTACTAGTTATCACAGGTTTAATGACGGCTGGTGTTTATCCGCTTGGTTTGGGGCTATGAGCTGACTCTGAAAGAAGCTCATAAAAGTTGTTGTGGCCTGTGTCCCCCATTAATTCAATGCAGCGAATATTTACTGAGAACTCCCTCTGTGCCCAGCGTCATGCCAAGACTGGGGATAAAATGGGAAACAAGAGCGCGTCCCTGGTCTCCCAGACCTCACTGTCTAAACCCAGTGCCTTGTGTGTGGAGCGTGGCCTTCAGGCCACCGACACGGGCGTTGTGACACATGAATCCTGACCTGCTGAACAATGTCCTCAGCTGGGCCTGGTGCACGGTGCGGTCTGACGCGCACGGCTCTAGAGCGCATCGATCCAGCCACTCTCTGCTGAAACCTGACAAGGCCTCATCTTCAACTGTTTCTGGTTGAGAATAAATCGAACATTCCCTTTGTTTTCCCACAACTGACTCTGGAAAGTAAACAAGGACTGCGTGTTCTGCTGTCATCTGCTAACAGGTGCAATGTGGAGGAGGAGGGCTGCGATGGACTAACCCCCAATGTCATGGTATTAGGAGGGGGCTTTGGTGGGGCGCCTGGGTGGCTTAGTCGGTTAAGCGTCCGACTTTCGCTTAGGTCATGATCTCGCGGTTCGTGGGTTCGAGCCCCGCGTCGGGCTCTGTGCTGACTGCCAGCTCGGAGCCTGGAGCCTGTTTCAGAGTCTGTGACCCCCTCTCTCTCTGACCCTCCCCTGCTCGCGCTGTCTCTCTCTCTCCTAGAAAAAAAAAAAAAAAAAATTAAAAGGAGGGGGCTTTGGGGATGGTCATAAGGTAGAGGCTTCCTGGGTGGCAGTAATCCCGTTTAAGAAGAGACATGAGAATCCCTTCTCTCTCTCTCTCTCCCTCTGCCCCCCCCTCTCTCTGAAGATACAATGACAGCATGACCATGGGCAAACCAAGATGAGTGCCCTCATCAAACCCTGAACCTGCTGGCACCTTGACCATGGACTTCCCAGCCTCCAGAACTAGGAGAAATAAATCGTTTTTTAAGCCACTCAGTCCACAGTATTTTCTGTTCAAGTAGCCCAAACCAACTAAGACACTGATGTGGACCCAGGAAGATGGCCTGCCCTTCTACCCCAAATGCTTCCTGAGAAGTTCTTACACCAGCCAAGGCTGGGGCTGCCCCAGACGCACACTCCCACCAAACGCCATTCTCAGAGTTTTGTTCTCAAGGTTACTGTCAGAGCGGGCAGCCTCTTGCATGCTGAAGAAAACAGTCTTCACATATTAGCCAAAGTGCCCCCCTCACTGAACAGAAATCACCTAGTTGCAGCTTAGCAAGTACCGAGAGAAGTCATTTGAAGTCTGAGGTGTGTGTTTCCTAGGACAAACTCAGAAGCCTGCCAGCACTAAGAGGATGAAAATCAAAATTATGCAGCTCTGCGCCCCAGTTCTGACCCCACTTTAAGAGAGACCCGAGGAGGGCACTTGAGAGGGGCGCTGGGTGATGTGGCGAACTGTGGAATCACCACGCTGTACACCTGAACTGCTACCCCATATATTAACTAACTGGAATTTAAATAAAAATTTTTAAAAATAAAAATAAATTTAAAACAAAGAAAGAACCAAAACATTTGCCGAATGAGGTAGGGCCAGTCTTAAATAAACTAAAGAATCTCAATGGGACGTGTAACAATCTGAATCTTTTCTCATGACCAAGAATAAAAATGGCACACTTAAACCAATTTAAAACACTGGCCAGTTCTAAGAAAGCTATTTAACTGTCCTTGTGAAACTGCTACGCTTGGGGTTATGCTTATCCTTATGATAAGCCACATAGCTAACTTCCCGGCTTTAGATTTCGTCCTTGCTTCTACTTGTGTTCCTGACTCTATATAAATATGAAATGAACTAACGTGTGTGCATGTGCTACACAAATGTGAGGGTTTCTCTTTTTAAAAATTACTATTTGTGGGAGGATACACAGACCACCTAAACGGGATCCTTCCAAAATGCCATTAACTTGCTGTGGGCTTATCTTTTTATGGATTGATATGTTTTAATTACATTAATTTTACTTCCCGGAAGCATTTTTGATCAGACCTGTTAAGATAGCTGTGTGGCTTACCGCATGCAGTTGTGAGGAGTGATAAGGAAAGTCCCATACGCCCTTCATCCGTTTCTCCCTGGTAGCACCTTGCATGACTAGAGCACATCACAACCGGGAAACCGACACTGCTACAGTCCACTCAGATTTCATCCATGTTACGTGTACTAATTTCTGTGCGGGTGCTGTTCTAAGCAGCTTTATCCTGTGTGTACGTTTGTGTAACTGACACAATTACACAGTGTGTACATAAAATTACATAATTATAATTACAGTTACACTGACACAGTCGATGTCAGGACACTTCAGTCGCCATAAGGCTGCCTTATGCAGCCTTTTACAAGCACACCCACCTTCCTCCCCCTCCCCTGGCCCTAAGCCCCGACAAACACTGATGTGTTTTCCATCTCCATCATCTGGCCACTTCGAAAATGTTTTATAAATGGAACCATACAGCATGTAGCATTTTTAGATTGGCTTCTTCACCCAGCATAATTCCTTTGCGATCCATCCGAGTTTTTCCATAGATCAATACTCCTTTCTATGCCTGAGTAGTATTCCATGGAATGACCAAACCACTGCTTGTTTAGCCCTTCATCTGCTGAAGGGTACTGGACATGTTTCTAGTTTGGGGCTATTACAAATAAAGTTGCTCTGAATATCAGTGTGCAAATTTTTATGTGAAAATAATCCCCATGCCCTGTTTCCCCCATCCCCACACCCACCTCCCATCTGGGAACCATCAGTGTGTTCTCTGTAGCTAAGAGTCTGTCTCTTGGTCTCTCAGTCTTTCTCACTTTTCCTTTGTTCATTTGTTTTGTTTCTCAAATTCCACATATGAGTGAAATCATATATGTGTCTTTCTCTGATTAGCCTCCTTCACTTAGCATTTTACTCTCTAGCTCCATCCATGTTGTTGCAAATGGTAAGATTTCATTACTTTTTATGATTGAACAATATTCCATTGTATATAGACACCACATCCTCTTTATCCATTCATCTATCAATGGACACATGGGTGGCAATACACATTTTAGTTTTATAAGAAACAGCCAAATCGTCTTCCAGAGGAGCTGAACCATTGTGCATAAAAGATGAGCAGGAATTTCTAGATACAGCAGTCATTTCCCCAATTATCTGACGTGACCCATCTCTCACAGTGATTGAAACCCCCTAATTTTAGTTACCCTAAGTAAAGACTTACATTTCCCGTCTTCCCTTGTAGCTAGGTATGATCACTTGAATAATTCTGGCTAATATCATGTAAGTAGGAGTTGTGTGGGAAGCTTCTAAGAATATTCCATTAAAGAAATGCAGAATGTACCCTATGCCCCTTTACTTATTTCTCAGTTCGTCCTGCTGCCATAAACTAGCTGTGATATTTGCCATCGTGGACCATAAATATAAGAGCTACATCCTCGGGATGTCAGAGTGGTGAGTGGAAGTAGCCTAAGTCCCTAAGCAGTCCTACTCAGGAGACCTACTAGCCTAGACTGGTTCCCCAGACTTGCATGTGAAAGGAAATCACACTATGTAATTTAGTCTGTTCTTTATGTAACTCTTCGTTAATCATAACTGGACTAAATCCTAACAGATCAGGTACCAAACAATGGAGACACATGACCCACGTAGGAAACACCATTAGCTCAGAATAGTGTGAGCACAGAGTCCTCCTGGGTTCCTAAGCAGAAATGAGGCAGGAGCCAACGCCAAAGGCAAGGGCCTAGGCACAGAGGGTGTGGTACACCAGGCCTGCTCATTTGCAGGAACACAGAGCTCTCCTCCAGAAGCTTCCCCAGAGCTCTGTCTTAATGCAGGGACGCTTTCGGATGCATCCAGATGGGCTTTCCCACAAACGGCTGACAGGGAGCCTTGGCCTTGACGGTAGCTGGAGCTCGCCCCCTGGGCTCTGACGGGCAGCTCTGCCTCCCGGCTTCACCGCTGCTCTGGCAGCTGACCCTGCAGCTGTAGGTTATGCGGATGTTATGACAAATAATTCAGAGCCCCCCGGTCACTGGGTCTCTCTGGCAGCACTGCTTATAGCTACAGTCGCACCAAAAATGCTGAAGAGGACAGTGCCTTCAGACTCTGGCCCCAACCCCCTCCTCCACCAGGAAGCTCTCCAGACCAGATGGGAGTTCAGACACCCTCTCCAGGCTTCCTCTGGGGCTCAAGCACAAAACTACTTCCCTCGCCCTCAGAATCCCCCTCCACACACACATACACACACACACACACACACACACACACACACACTCACACTCACACAAACACCGTCTCTCCTACATGAACTACACACACACACACACACACACACACGCACAGAGCTAAACACAGTGGCCCCGTAACTATCACAGGACCAGCATATGGTCAGATTTATGTTTAAGAACTTCTCTCGGGACATCTGAATGGCTCAGTCGGTTGAGTGTTTGACTCTTGATCTTGGTTCAAATCATAATCTCACTTACATCCGTGAGATCAAGCCCTGCGTTGGGCTCTGTGCTGAGTGTGAAGCCTGCTTTAGATTCTCTCTCTCTGTCCCTCTGTCCCTCTCCCGCTTGCACTTGCACACGCCCTCTCTCTAAAAAGAAGAAAAGAACTTCTCTCTGCTTTGCTGCATGGAAAATGGCTTGGGAGGCAGCGGGAAGAGAGGCCAATGAAACTGATCTCCCGAGCAAGGAATTCTGAGGGCCTGAACCAAAGCCGAGGCTGAGGGGTGCATCTGAGGTCCCCCACCCTGCAGAGAAGAGGGGACATGTCTGAAAAGCACAAAACAAGTAAAATAACCAGGATTTGGTGACTGGTTAGACGCAGGGACGAGGAAAGGGAGGAGTGTGTGGAGACTTGGGGTCGGGATGACTTGCGTTATTGACACTAAAGCTACCAGAAATAGCTGCCAATCCTTGACCAACAATTCCACGCCACCCGTGAGTCCCCAGAGTCCAGGCCTTTGAAGTCACTGTCTCTTCTAATTCTCAGACTAACTCTCTGGAGCACCGTCTTAATCCATACTTTACAAATGAGGAAACCAGGGCAGGGAACAGTTAGGTATCTCGCTCAGAGCCTCCCAGCTGGAAACCAACAAGGATGTGCCGCAAACCCAGTTCTCTGGTCGGTGCAGGTCTCTATGACACAGCCTGATGCCATATCCCACCAGCTCAGCACTCAAATTGTGTATTTTTCAGAAAAGGAACTGAAAGAAAATATACCAAAATGGTTACCTTTAGGTGATAGAAACCATTTTCATTTTATACACATCCATGTTTTCCAAATTGTCTTCCATAAGTTTGCATGGTATGTATAATCTAAAGAAAATAATAAATGTTTCTATTTAAATAATACATAAATCTATAAGGAAGAAAGAAGAGCCTCAGAAATCTAAATGTACACACACGTTCTTCGGCAGGAAAGAGGAGACCGTCTTAAAGAACAGCCCCGTGGTGCCACAGGGGTGAGAGCCAAGCCTACCTACCAACTACTCCCAGTAAAAGCCTCGTCAGACAGCAGGCCCCTGGGCTGGTGCTGGCCAGGAGCCTCCTTTCACTTAGCCATCACCCTGAGAGATTCTCATTATTTCGCTGGCTCTGAGACTACTAGTTCATTGAGTTTTCCTTTAAAAAAAATTATCAGTAATAATTTCAGGCACTGGAGCAAAATTTCCAGACAGCACATCCTCTGCCAACACTTCGTAAGTCTCTGAATAATGGCACCATGATTATTTATGTCTTGTTATTATCGCTGCTGCAAGGAATGACAGTTTCAGCACAAGTGACCATATTCATTTTCATCTCACTGCCCGACCCTGAATATTCTTTGTTTCCTCCCACTCAGCAGCACCACAGACCCCGCCGCGAATGGTCTTCTTACATAAGTGGAATACCCCTTGAAGAAACACTCAGTTTTCCTTTCCTGTGCAGCTAGAGGGCTAGCGAACCAAGCATTTGTTCATCGATCCATCAGCAAATATTCGCTGAGGGCTCTGTGCTAGGCTCCGGGATACAAGGCTGACGTGTTCCTTGCCTGCAAGTCTCGTCAGGAGGCAGACATCAAGAGGCCATCACGCTAAGTGAAGTGAGTGCACGGGACAGCACAGGTCTTAGGCACCACGGCAGACGCCACTCATGGGGGCCACACGAACAAAGGCACCAACCTGCTTCTGTCAGGCACTGTCTGGGCGGAGCATGCCAAGCAGCTCAGTGCTGTCAGAGCAGCGAGAGGGGGTAAGAATGGCCTCTAAGGCTTCAAAAAGAGCAGAGACTTGAGGGTGAACTTATGGGATCAAAAGTAAGGTGGGCAAGGGGCCCCTGGGTGCTCAGTCAGTTGAGCGTCCGACTTTGGCTCAGGTCATGATCTCACGGTTCGTGGGTTTGAGCCCCGCGTTGGGCTCTGTGCTGACAGCTCAGAGCCTGGAGCCTGTTTCAGATTCTGTCTCCCCCCTCTCTGCCCCTCCCCTGCTCATGCTGTCTCTCTATCTCTCGGAAATGGATAAAACATTTTAAAAAAATTTAAAAAAAAAAAGTACGGTGGCAAGGCTGATGGCAGACGGGTAGTAAGGTCCAGGAAACAGACCGTGCGGGCCAAACAGGAACTGTCAGGGTGGGCACGGGGAAGAAGACACAGATGAAATCACAAGGCATTTGCACCTGATTAGAGGAGAAAACAGGTATGCATTTGGAAGGGTTAAGAGAGAGGCATCAGGCTGTGGGAGACAGAAGAAGGAGCTAATACACAGAAAAATGTGCAGATTATTTTACGGAAATTTCCTCTATTTAAAACATGGAATATTCCAATCCAGGCTCTTGTTGTCTCTTTTCAAATATTCAAATACTCTTCTGGTCCTTCAATACCATTTCATCGTTTGCTTCACTTAGGTCTCACTTATTTCTTTCTGCATAAATACATACGTATTTCTTTTATTTCCCTGTTGCTATTGTAAATGGGCTCTCTTTTTCATCACAGTTTATCATTAGTTGCATCAGTTAAGTTTCACTTGGTTACAGATGACAGAAAATCCAAGTCAAATTGACATAAACAAATAATATTAACACTTATTGAGCACTTATTATTGCTAGATATTGATCTAAGCACTTTATATGTCAATCTTTTAACTCAGTTAAATAAGAGAATAATAGCTCGTGTAAATGAAAAAACGAATCCTATGTCTATCTTCAGACACAGATGGATCCAGCAGCTCTGATATCGTCACCAGGAGTGAGTTTGTCTCCATCTCTTGGCTCCACAGTGGCAGTGATGGAAGAAGCTTCCACACTGTCTACTTTTAGGCTCAGGCCCTGCCAAGGAGTGAGGTGGAGGAGGCTGCTTCAGATGAAGACCTCACACTGAACCTCTTACTAGCACAACTGGAGACGCGTGTCCATCACTGCAGAAATGGTTCACTAAACGTGGTCACGAGCCACTCTC
Organism: Hyaena hyaena; assembly: GCF_003009895.1. Lineage (NCBI taxonomy): Eukaryota > Metazoa > Chordata > Mammalia > Carnivora > Hyaenidae > Hyaena > Hyaena hyaena. The sequence goes on along the minus strand of NW_024081827.1, from coordinate 362,660 downwards.
CCAAAACGGTATACACGGAGAGTAGAGGAGAAATCATTCGGTCCTAAACAAACCAGGCGCCTCTGCAAGAAGTAGGGACGTGGGGGGGAAGGTGGCAAAAAACAACCAATGTCCACTCCATTGGTCACTACTCCATCGATTGCTATTACTACCTTGGATTAAAACTACACGCATACACACACGTGCCTAAGTATTTTTACATGTGTATAATACGCACATAACAAGCAACCAGTCTGGATAATTTTAGTTACTTTAATTGGGTGTTGTACTAGACTGACTGACTTGCAGTCCCAGTTTTCACACTTCTCTGAATCCGGTCTCTCTGCTCCCCCCATTGACTCTGGGCTCAGCCTCATTACCAGTGGGACAATCTCAAACCTGACAGAGAGGCCTGAAAAACAAACTATAGGTTTTCTCCTCCTCTCTTTGAACTTGACCACCACGAGGAGGACAAGCGTGGGCTAGCCTGCTGGAGGGCCGAAGGCCATGTGGAGGAGAGTCAAGATGTCCTCGCAAAACTCGCCGAGACCCAACCAGCCCCAGCTGCCCTGCCAGCTGCCGGCAGAGGCCTGAGCAAGCCCGGCCCAAATTAGCCAAGTGCAGCCCAGATCGGCAGAACCGCCCAGCCACGGACTCGTGAGAAATAAAAAACGGTTGTTCTTTTAAACCACTAAGTTGTGTGGTGGCTTATAACGCAGCAATAGGTATCTGAAACAGACATTCTCCATTTATGCCTAATAACATGTTTATCAACGTTGACAAAGGCAACAAAGCCCAATATACTAAGGGGCCGGGCTCGTGCTTGGGAAGACAGCAGGAAAGAGACAGGCAGGTGGCTGCAGCCTGCGTGGGTTGCTACACTGGGCACACCAGCAGCCCGAGGTCTTGGAGAGCAAGGCCAAGGGTAGTGAAGGTCTGAAGTAAGTTGTTAAAGAAGGTAATTTGCAAATCAAACCAATCAACCTACAAGTTTCAATTCACACATTTTTAATATACTATTAGATGATGGAGGGATCTAGGCCTTGAGGCAAAGATAAAGTTGCTGAGGGGAAGAGACGCTGCCGACTCATGAAATGAGCAGAACCTAAGGATCCTTGTGATGTGACCGCTGCACACGGCCCAGATGCAGGCCAGGCGAAGAGCGAGGCAGGAACCAGGGAGGGAGGAGGGCTCTGGGGTGCAGGAAACCTGAAGGATGGGAACTGAGCCGGACTTTCCCATGAAATGGGAAGAATATAATCTCCGGAAATTTGGAAGCATGGACAGTTTACTAAAGTATCTGAATCACCTTTCAAACCATAAAAAAATATCTGGAAAAAATTATTTCATTGTTTTTGTGCTAGGAAAGAAAAAGCAGAGTTGACATCAGGAGATGTGAGTTTTGTTTCTGCTTGACCTTGGGCAGACCACAGGACGTCCCTGGATCTTAGTTTTCTCATCTATAAAATGAAGAAATTAGGTAATCTCTAACATTTCCTCCATGTTTAAAACTCTCCATCTCTCTCTCCTTATTCATATATATATGTATGCGTATATATATGTATGTATATACATCCTCATATATATAAAAAACAAAAAATATAATTTCTGGAATATTTCATCCACTTTACTTTTGGTCCAAGAATCACCTCTTCTCCAGAGAGCTGGAAGAGGAAAGAAAAACCCAGCCAACTGTCTGGTCAAAGCTAAGGATGAGGGAAACTTAGATATTAGGCTTCAAACACATGATGAAAAAGAATAATCTTTTGGCTATTACCATTTTCCAGAAATGTTTTAAATCTCCCAACAGTAATGAGGACTCTTGACTGTATGAAAATAATCAAATGTCTTTCTCTCCTTGGAACACAGAGCCTCAGTGTTGAAATAAACTCCTGTCTGATGACATAGGGAGTGGTAGCTCAATATCAACTGTCATTGCTCTCTTATATTGGTCTTAGTAGACCAGGTCATGATTTAGCTTCCAGCAAGCACCCTATCCTAACAGTTCCCCAGTTTTCCTGTGGCAGAATAGTTCTCCTGCACTGTGTAATCTTAAGACAGAGAAAGGTCTTGGAAACCACTTCCCATAACAGAATGAAGGGCTCAGCCTCTCCTTCTCCAGGCCCCAGTGGGGGGTGGGGTGGGGAAGGTTGGCCCCTAAGACACTCCTGAGGACTTAGAACCTAAGCCAGCTGTTTAGGGTTGGTGAGATGTTGCTCACCACACTGTTCTCTTCCCACAATGCCTACTGAGGTTTCCAAGGATCCTACATTTCATGGATCCTACATTTCCAAGCCTGGTCGTTCAGCTTCCTATCTACTGTGTGCGCTCTCTGACATCCTATCTACAAATTCCCTTAACCTAAGCTATTCTGATTCAGTTTCTAGTACACAGAACTGAGAAGCCTAACCGATACAATAATATTCCACCAGAACCAGTCTTATGCATAAGTTATAATGCTAGGCTATCTCTTATTTCCTGTCCTTTTACACAGTTTCCTACACATCATGTGCTTTTTTCTTCCTTTAATAATATATACATATTTCACTTTTTATGGAGACACTATAGTGTAGTAGTTAAAAGTACAGGTTAAAATTCCAGTTTAGATCCTAAATGTGAGACCTGAAACCATAAAAATCCTAGAAGAGAGCACAGGGATTAATTTCTCTAACATCACCCATAGCAACATTTTTCTAGATATGTGTCCTAAGGCAAGGGAAACAAAAGCAAAAATAAACTACTGGGACTACATCAAAACTAAAAGCTTTTGTACAGTGACGGAAACCTTCAACACAAAAAGGCAACCTACTGAATGAGAAAAGTATTTGCAAATAAGATATCCAATAAGGGAATAATATCCAAAATATAGAAAGAACTTATACAACTCAACACCAAAAAACAAACAATTAAAAATGGGCATGGTGTCAGAACAGACATTTTTCCAAAGACATACAGATGGCCAACACATCAAAAGATGCCCAACATCACTAATCATCAGGAATATGCAAATATCACTTCATACCTGTCAGAATGGCTAAAATCAAAAAGACAAGAAGTAAACAAGTATTAGCAGAGATGTGGGGATAAAGGAACACTCATGTACTATTGGTGGGAATATCAATTAGTACAGCCACTTTGGAAAACAGTATGGAGGCTCCTTAAAAAATTAAAAATACCAAATGATCCAGCAATTCCACTATTGGGTATTTACCCAAAGAAAACAAAACACAAATTCAAAAACATATAGGCATCCTCATGTTTATGGATATGGAAGAAACCTAAGTAGCCAATGACAGATGAATAGAATGTATGTGGTACATATATGTCCAATGGAATATTTCTGAGCCATAAAAAAAGGATGAGGTTGTGCCATTTGTGACAACATGAATAGACCTAGATGGTATTTTAAGCAATAAGATTTAATTTTTATAAAAATTTTAGGGGCACCTGGGTGGCTGAGTTAAGAGTTCGGCTTTGGGGCGCCTGGGTGGCTTAGTCGGTTAAGCGTCCGACTTTCACTTAGGTCATGATCTCACGGTTCGTGGGTTCGAGCCCCGCGTCGGGCTCTGTGCTGACAGCCAGCTCAGAGCCTGGAGCCTATTTCAGAGTCTGTATCTCCCTCTCTCTGACCCTCCCCTGCTCACGCTGTCTCTCTCTCTCTCTCTCCTAGAAATAAATAAAAATATTTAAAGAAAAAAAAAAAAAAGAGTCCGGCTTTGACTCAGGTCATGATCTCACCGTTCATGAGTTTGAGCCCTGCATCCAGCTCTGTGCTAACAACTCAGAGCCAGGAGCCTGCTTCAGATTCTGTGTCTCCCTCTCTCTCTGCCCCTCACTCACTCACACTTTATCTATCAAAAATAAATAAACATCAATCAGTCAATAAATAAAATAATAAAACTATAACTTTGGAGATACAATGAATGAGTGAAGACTTATGTTAATCAATGAACTTCCCTCCATCTCTTCCTCTCCCTTGTCCGTTTCTACAACCAGGCTCCAACTTGCTTCCAGTCTTTTTGTGACAGTATGAAAAATGAATTTAATCATTTTCTAAGCTTAACAGTACAACTGTATAAGAGTAACCACTGTTTGCGCCATTTAGCATTTAGTTCTTCCATTGTGGAATAATTTGCCATAAACTCTCCAAAACCAGTCATTGTGCTCTGGCCTCAAAGATGATTTATACTTTTTCTAGATAAGTCTTAATTGAAGTAGAATTTAGTACTGTATAGAACATGGGTTTTTACATATGTATAACCAGTGTAATCATCACTCACATCAAGAAAGAGTATCCCTCTCTAGAGGGACCCCCATGTTCCCTCCAGTCAACAACCCCCATGAAGGGAACCACTAGTGTCCAGACTTCTAGCAACATGGATTACTGGTTTGCCTGTCTTTGAACTCAGTACAATGGAATTACAGGACATGGACTCCAGTGTATCTGGCCTCTTTAATTCAAAATTATGTTTGTGAGATTTATACCTATTGTTTCGTATTCCAATATTTCGTTCTATTTCAATCCCTTATAATATTCCATTGTTTGAATTTCACAATTTACCTATGCTACAGTTCATGAACATTTTGACTGTTTTCTACTTTGGCCTATTAGGAAGAGTACTGTAATAAACATTCCCGTACAAGTCCTTTGTCATTTACATGTACTCAGTGATGTAGGGTATATATCTAGCAGTGAAACTGCTGCCCCTAGGGCTAACATACAGCTTTCCAAATTTCCAAAGGGAAGATATTAATTTCAGAGTGGTCATGTTAATTTTAAATCACAACAGCAGTTATGATTTATGAGAACTGTCGCTTCTTATCCTCACAAACACTTGGTTATTATTTACATTTGTTTATTTTAAACTATTTTGGCAGATGCATGTATAATTTTTGCTTTAATTTATATTTCCTTGATAACTAATGAAATTAAACTTTTTAAAAATTTATTTAAGAGAGAGGGAGAGAGAGAGAACATGCGTGTGCACAGGATGGGCAGAGAGAGAGGGAAAGAGAGAATCGCAAGCAGGCTCCATGCTTTCAGTGTGCAAACCCTGATGTGGGGCTGGAACTCATGAACCTGTGAGAGCATAACCTGAGCCAAAACTAAGAGTCAGATGCCCAACTGACTGAGCCACCAAGGCACCCCAAAATTAACCATTTTTATATCTGTTTATTGGCCATCTGAATATTTATTAAACTCCTGTTTCATACTTTACTTATATGAAAAAAAGTCTTGCCCAATTTCTCTTATTTACATAATATTTTTATATATTCTGTGAATCTTATATCGGATACAAATATTGAAGACATTCCCCACCTGGTGGATAATCTTCTTACTCTCTTAAGAGCAACTTTTGAGAAATTATGTTGCACATTGTAATGAGGTTCAATTTATCAACCTTTTTTGTTTGTTTACCCTTGGCACTATTTTTTATTAGTAGTTGACAAACGATGCTATGTTAGCTTCAGGTGCATGACATAGAGATCCAACAGTCTATTCTACTATTCCTTGTGAAATTTACCTCCCAAGAGATAACTATGATCACATTTTTCTCTTGTTAAAAAACCTTCCTTGATCCCTCACAACCTGTATTTCTTTTATGTAAGAAAGTAATGTTTTAAAATGTTTTATTTATTTACTTAGAGAGCGAGAGAGAGTGCAAGCACGGGAGGGGCAGAGAGAGAGGGGGAGAATCTCTGACAGAGCAGAGCTGGAGGTGGGGCTCAAACTCAAAAACTATGACACTATAACCTGAGCTGAAATCAAGAGCCAGACGCCTGACTGACTGAGCTACCTAGGCACCCCAAGAAAATATCTTTTATACAGTATCCTCAAGGCATTTGGGAAAACCATAGACAAGGCTCCTCTTAAAATGATGAAAATTTAACACAGACAAGATATTTAGAGGCCATCTAAGTTAATTTATAGGCCCACAAATTTAAATTCAAACCCTTAAATCTCTATGAAAAATGAATTGGTGTGTGCAGAGAAGAGGTGGTCTTGTTCTCTAGATGGGGCGGACTATTATCGTGGCTTCTGTTTAAACCCATATTGTCTTGGGCTGTTCCATCACCCACCTGAAAGGCACCTTGCCTCTATTTTCTCCTTCCTCCAAACTTTGTATCATACCACTATGTCTTTCTAAAACCCAAATCTATGGCATACCTTTGAGAGCTACCCATTTTTACAAAATAACATCCATACTTGGTATTCAGATGGTGATAATCATTGGTATCTGATCTCACTACCAGAGACTGAGTGCAAATGCTTCTGCAAGTCTTCACCACCTCTGTATCCCCGTTTTTTGCAATTTGAGTTTGCGGCTCTTCCTATCAAGGGGTGGAGTCGATTCCCCCACCCCTGGAATTTAGGTCGGGACTATCCCTGTGACTATCTCTGGCCGATAGAAAATGACAGAAAGGGTCGAGTACCCATTCCAAGCCCAGGTCTCAAGAGGCCTTGCACTCTCCTTCTGGGAACCCCATCACTGCCAGTGAACAAACCCAGGGTAGGCCACCACTTGACGACACGGCCAATCACCTCGATCCACCAGCTAACATCCAGCCAAAAACCACACATGCAAATAACGCCATCCTAGGCAAGGCAGCCCCTAGCGTGCGCATCAGGTCACCACAGACTCATGACCAAGCCCAGCTGAAATCAGCCAAGTCTGGCCTGATCTGCAGAATCCCCCAATTGACCAGTATGCTCATAAGCAATAAAATACTGATTGCTTAAACAACTCCATTTATGGTAATTTGTTACACAGCAACAGCTTATGGTGACTTGTTACACAGCACAGCTGAGACACCAACCTACTTTCCAGCTCCTGCTCCCACTCTCTACCTTGTGCTCTGACAGTCCTTCACCCCAAAGCACCTGAAATTCCCTGACAATCTCACAATCATATCCCACTGCCTAGAAAACCTTTTTCTCCTATACTGTGAAAATCTCACCATTCAAGATCAAGCGCAAACATCATTTTATTTATTTATTTATTTATTTATTTATTTATTTATTTATTTGAGAAAGAGTGCAAGGGCAAGGGAGGGGCAGGGAGAGAGGAAGAAAGAGAATCCCAAGCAGGCTCTGCACTGTCTTCTCAGAGTCCGATGAGGGGCTTAAACTCACAAACTGTGAGATTGTGACCTGAGCCAAAAGCAAGAGTCAGACACTCAACTGACTGAGCCACCCATGTGCTCCTATTTATTTATTTAGAGTCTAACATTATTCTTTTTTTTTTCCTGAGATATTTATTGAGGTGAAGCACTAAGATTTCAAAACTGAACAAAACAGTCTGAGTACTAACCCAGCTCCCAACTGAGGAAAGGCTAACGTCACTGTCTTATTTCTTCCCTCCCACCCCCCGACTCCCTTCAGGAGACTTAAATCTTTCTTATCTCTTCCCAAGCACCCTGTTCCCTAGTTACAGCACCGGGTGGTCACAGCACCATGGTGCGATGCCAGCCATGATGAAGGTACCTAGCTTAAAGAAATCATATGAGTAATAGATGAGATTATGCGGGCAAAGCAAAACCCACTGCATGGTGTGTGAAACACAGTGGAAAATGAACGTCAGCTGTTGTTATTTTTAGTTAACACGTACTCTCATCTCCCCTATTTGACTGCATGTAAGTTTCTTGAGAGCACTTCTGCAGTGCCTGAAGTGTACATGCGCCTGGCACGTAATAAACACTCACCAGATGTTGGTGAACAGCCATCACCAGATCTGCAAGAACTGAGCACAGACCCAGTAACTGCTGAGCTGTTCCAGGGCCTGGGGCTTTAGAGTTATACTGGGGCGCCCTCTGCTGTGTACGGGTCTGCTCACACATCTGGGCATGGCCCGAAACTCCTGGGGGCACTTGAGTAAACCTACAAGTTTCTAGAAAGGCTCATTCCAGGCAAAGGATTCATCTCCTTAAGTAGGGGATAAGGCCTCCCTCCCCAGTACTATACAACTGGAGTCATTAATTTAAAAAAAAAATGTCATCTGTTGCATTCACCCATGTCATTTGTTTTTTTTAAAAAATGTTCTGGCTCGGGTTTTGATCTTTAGATCCAAAATAAGCCCTTCGTAAGAAACAATGGAATAATAAAACAAGAGAGATGGTGGAGAGACAGCAGGCAGCTCACAGGACTCACTGCGCTGCGTGTTTGAGACCCCTCTGAGAAGAGAGAGAAACAGTAAGTGCGTACATGGGACACGTCCATCACTTGAGACGCCAGCTGGGCACCTGGATGGAGAGGCGCCTCACTTTAGAGAGGGGAAAATTCTGAGGGAGGCCCGTGTAAAGCGCTCTTTTTATAAATCATATCATACGCCACGATTACTTAATCACATAACTGTAAAGAAAATGTTTCAACAGAAGGGATAAAAAAAATTACAACCGTGCAGCAAAGTATTTGAAACAATGTATCGCCTGAAAAGGATACACCACGTATCTATTAGCAGATCCGCTGGACGCTGATGAGAAAGAGAATGTGAGTGGGGAGAGATGCATTTCCATTTATGTCAATTTTTTTACTTAAAAAGAAAGCATATTCAAAGAAAGCTGCTCCGAATAACTCCATGCTCTGCACCACAGATGCGGGCCTATTTTTAGTCACCTTTATGATGAACAGTCAAACTCCAGTGAAATCATGGCAACGCTATGTTCTTACATTAACACTTCACACCCCCGAGACCGAAAGCGAGGTGCAAGGTGAGCCAATTAGAATCCTGTGCTTTTCACAAATGCTGAGCTTCTTTACTCCCCATTTCTGCTACTGCTGGAGTATCAGCCCTCTGCAGTAACTGCCTGGATCGGACACTTGGCACTGGGATCCTTTTGCGACTGCAGTAACAAACTCGGGGGGGTGGGGGGTGGGGGGGGGTCTAAAGGCCTTCTCCTTTTTTCATGTTAATGGAGGCAAGTAAGAGGGCGGCCTTTTCTGGAGGAATCATAAGCTTTTTAATGGGACAGGAGAAGAAAAGTTAAAAAGTTAAGGTGAGACAGGGCAGAAAAGCAAGCCGTTCTCCAAAAACAAGATTTCCGCAAGAAAACTTACTGTCGAAAAAGGAGGGCGGGCACCTGAGTAACCTGGCGACTGGAGTCCAAATGGGCAAGGTAAGTAAAAACTCCTGCTGGATATATTTGCGAGAATTAAAAATGTGGGCAAGGCCCCCCCCCCCGGGGCACCCCCCGCGCGCCCCCACCCCACCCCCCCGGCTCAGTCGATCAAGCCTCCGACTCTTGATCCAGGCCCAGGTCATGATCTCTCCCTTCGTGGGATCAAGCCCCGAGCCCGGCTCTGCGCCAACAGAGAGCCTGCTTGGGATTCTCTCTCCCTCTCTCTACGCCGCTCCCCCCCAAAATAAATAAATAATTAAACAAAGAGTAAAAACAATCCATTATGAAAAAGACAAATAATAAAAGAAAAATAAAGTCTTGAAAAAATAAAATAAAATATGGGCGAAATAAAAGTGACGTCAACCAGTTCTTCAAAGTGCATACAGACAACAGCGCCGGGTTTGGGGGGAGGTGGCTCTACAACAGCCGTCCCTTGCAGAGGGGTGCCCTCACGCTCCGATACAACGAACACACGTTCTACTGAGCGCACTCGGTAGAACGGCGGGGACCGCACAGGCCCGCGGCCTCCCCCCGCCCTGCACGCTCGCTCCCGGTCTCCGAACCGAGCGCCCCGCCAGCCGTCCTTACCCCGCCCCCACCCCCACCCCCACCCCCACCCCCGACGCCGGATCCGACCCGCCCAGTCCGGCCCAGGCGCCGGCCGCGTGGACCCCGCGCCTGCACGCACCTGCGGCCTCCCGCCTACCTCCGGCTGCGCTCCGGAGGCCCCGCCACGATGCGGCTCCGCCCGCGCGCCCGCCGACGGAAGCGCCCTCTCCGGCGTGTGCAGAGGCCGCCCGGGGCGGCCCGGGGTCCTGGAGAAGAGCCTGAGGCGGGCCAGCCCCCAGCCGGGACCCCCTGGAGAAGCGCTTCCTGGGTGACGAGGTGACCCCAGCGGGAAGATGGCGGCCCCCAGCCGGGACCCCCTGGAGAAGCGCTTCCTGGGTGACGAGGTGACCCCAGCGGGAAGATGGCGGCCCGCACTCCAGCCCCGGCCCGGAGCTCTCAGAGAGGCTCCCTCTCAAGCCGTCGAAGCCGTCGAAGCCCAGCAGCCTTTGTGGGGCCCTGTGGGGTCCCCTCGGTGCCCCCCGCGGCCCCCTGGTGCCAGGGCTTCTCCCGAAGCCTCTCCGGGCAGCCACCGGGCAGCTTTTCAGCCATGCTTTCCCCCACCATCGACCTCATGGGAACAAGTGATTTTGCAGGGAGAAAAGCAGCAGCTGACAGGCCTTCTGAAACACGACTTAGTTACCGATACAGAGAATATTAAAGGCTATAAGAGAACACAAGGGACAACTTTTTAACTTTATGTTTTTTCCTTGAACATTTTAAGCAGGAGTTATTTCAAAGTCCTGGTCTGTTCTCTGTGGGTCCTGTGGATCTTCTTTACTGTTTATCGTTTTTTATCTGCCTTCCCTTGTCTCTTCATGTGCCTAGTTCTTTTTTCATTGGGTGCTATCAGCATTGCATATCAACAATTATAAAAATAAGCTGAGCTCTAGGATTATGAGAGTCTCTCCCAAAAGAGCTTCTGTGTGCTCTGCCAGCCTACTGTGGCGCTAACAGTCTTGTGTCCTCTTAATGCAGTCGGGGCAGTAGAGGATTCATACCTAGACCTCAGAAACTTCTGGTTTTGCCTAAAATGAATAAACCCCACTCTCTATCTTTACTTCAAATCATGTAACAACTTTTTAAATGGTGAGTTTTCTTTGGGGGTGGGGGGAGAGATTGTTTTGTCTTGTTTTGATTTTTCTCCTCGGATCCCCTACTTTAGACTCTGGGGCAAGCCCAGACCTGGAACTGTAACAGCATGTCAGCAGAATTGCTGCAAGAGAAGCCTGTATTTTCTAGTCAGAGGACCAGGTGGGGGCTGTGAATTTGAAGGGAATCTCCCACTTTTTTCTTTTATTAATCTTCTGACCCTGCTCTGTGGCAAGTCATAAAGCTGCAACTCTTGCAACAAAGCAGTAGTGGTGAGCTTGCAGGCCCCTAAAACCCACAGAAAATCCTTTTCTGTTACATTAGAACTGGGAAAAGGAGTCCCTGTGATTTAAACAGTGTTGAAGGAATGAATCTCTATTCATTGTTTTCTCTCTCTACCTTTTGCTCCCGAACCAGACCCAGCAATGGAAAATATGCAACAACATTGAAAACACAATACTACTTTCTAACTCCAGCTTTCTCAGGACCATGAAAAGGCCCTCTTGAGACCTAGGAAATATTGGAAAAATTATAGAAAAGAAACAGAGAAATGGATCCCCTGAATCTGTGTATGAAGCCACTTCTGAGCATTTCATGGATGACTAGGATCCTGACTCTGGTAGTATAGCAAAAACAATAATACATTGTGATCAGATAGGATATATCCCAGGAATGTAAATAGATTAATTAATTACCTGATCAAATGAGGGAAAAAAACTATATGATAATCTCAAAGGAATAGCATTTGATAAAGCTAAAACCATACCCTGATCCTTTTTTTTAATGTTTGTTTATTTTTGAGAGACAGAGCAAGAGCAGGGAAGGAGCAAAGAGAAAGGGGGACAGAGGATCCTGAGCAGGCTCTGCGCCAACAGCAGTGAGCCCGACGTGGGGCTTGAACTCACAAACCATGAGATCATGAGCTGAGCTGAAGTCAGACACTCAACCAGCTGAGCCACCCAGGTGCCCCCATATCATGATTCTTTTAATTAACAAATTCAAAATAGGAACTTTTTTTCCTCGATAAAAGTTACCTACATCAAATATCATATCTAATGGGGAAACTATGAAAGTATTCTCAGTAAAGTAAGAAAAAGTTAAAAGATGCCCTCTATTATCACTGCTAATCATCCTATTATTGAAGAATGTAGCCAATGCAACATGAATAAAAAGAACATAAACTATGCAAATCTGAATGGAGAAATAAAACATCACTCTCTGCGTAATATGCTATTGTCCTTCTAGAAATTCCAAAGCAACTACTGACTTCTGGAACTGAGAAGAGCTTAGAAATGTGGCTATAATGGATATAAACATCATATTTATAGCAATATTAATTTTTAGTAGAAAAATATTCTGTCCATAATAGCAAAAGAGCTATGAAATATATAGAAATAGCTCTAATGAGAAATATATGAAACCCTTTAAATCGAACTGTGAATTTCACTGAAGAATATTTTTTTTAAGTAGACTAAGAAGTTTGGAAGAATACACCAAGTACATGGTTGAAAATATTTTGCCTTGTTCAGTGTTAGCGCCTTTTAAAATTAGTTTATAACTCAATGTAATTAGAATAACAATCTCAATGGACTTTTTATTAAATTGAAAAAATCGATTCTGAATTTCATATGGAACAGTTAATGTGAAGAAATAGCTAAGACAATTTTGACTTCTAGCAAGAGAGCCAGCCTTGGTTATTCACTTGCGAGCATTTCACCTTATCTCCTCTCTCTAGAAGGGACAAGGATGCTTCTGTTCATAGTTTTTAGCAAGAATGTATTGATGTGTTGTTTTTTATTTTAAAATCAAATATTGTTTTTTTAAAAAGTAAATGAGTGAGGAATGAGAAAGGGAAAGATGAAAAGAGAATTAGTAAAAAAGATTAAAATTAGGTCTTATCTCTTATTCTTGCCTCTCTCATCCCCAACACAGACATGCTCTGATCCACGTGTGGGGCATTAAACTCCTCGCAGGCTACCTTACATAGAGATGGTGCTCCATTCTAGTAATCAGACTCAACCTGCATGGCACAGTCACAAGTTATAGTTGATCTAGAATCTACCATGTAAGGGTACTTCATGTGCACTACTTCTACTTTTTCACTACCCTCTGAGGTACATAACAGTATCCCCATTTTTAGATTAGAAACTATGGCTCCAGGAAATTAATTTATTTTTCATAGGTCAAACAGCCCGTAAATGGCTGAGTCAGGATTAATACCTAACTCTGACTGTAGCGAAAGCCAGAGCTTTTTCCACTATGCACTGCTGCCTCTCTTCTGAGGAAGAAGCCGTGGAAAGAATTCCTCTGGCACCTCTCAGGGAATAGGATACTGTGCACTAGGAAGATTCTCTAGCCAAGGTCTTGGTGCCTGTGATGATTCATATTTAGATCATGTTCCTTGAGAGTAGGGAAAGATATCTGAAAGCAGCTGCTTTTAGAATCTTGAGTTGTGAAGTAAGTTCTCAGGGAAACCATCCAATGATATTGTAGGAAATCTCAGAGGTCATAGGAGCTGTTTGTTCCTGCCCATGGCTAACACGTTAACCCTTGCTGAAAGTTTCCTTCCTCTTCCAGCCATAATAGTGAAGGCCAAAGTGTTCGTCATTAAATAATCATAAGGGGCTCCTGAGTGGCTCATTTGGTTAAGCATCTGACTCTGGCTCAGGTCATGATCTCACAGTTTGTGAGTTTGAGCCTTGCGTCCAGCTCAGAGCCTGGAGCCTGCTTCAAACTCTGTTATCCTTTCTCTCTCTGCCCCTCTTCTGCTAGTGCTCTGTCTGTCTCTGCCTCTGAAAAAAAACATTTAAAAAAATGTTTTAATCTTAAGATTGTAACAGAGTGTGCAGGCTCCTGGTGCCAGCACACCAAGCCCACTCTTTCAGAGTTAACTGCACTATTAGAAAGCTTAATTTAAGTAGAGGGGACTGGACATCTAGCCAGGATGAAATACCACTGTATTTTATGACCTATAGCAACACAGACTTGGTCATGGGTAGCCACACAATCACATACTTTCAGTTGTTGTATACGTATAGAATGAGATCTACTCTTTGGGCCACAGCTTAAAGGAACCAGATTTTGCCTACCCCCCCACCCCCCATCTGAGAGCTATGAAGAGAGATTTCACTTGAAAACTCCAATTATTTGGAGTTGCCAGTTGAAAAATGGGGCCTAAGCATCCGGGCATCTGGCTTCTGGCCCCAGAGTTACAACTAACAAATCAGGAATTGCTGCTTAACTTTTCTAAGCATGGTTCCCTGCTGTAAATTTCACTACTGAACCAAGTATCTTTGAAATTCTCTCTAGCTGAAACATTCCAGAAATTTTACTGGAAGTCTGGTAGTGAAGAGATATTTATTCCCTAGGTTTAAAATTAGCCCCAAATTATTGTGGGGGAATCTCTCCTGCCACTCTATGGGAGCTTGTGCCGAGGTCACGTGGTGTAGTTTAAGTATACTGGGTGCTGCCCAATGTGAAGCCTTCATTTGAGATGCTTCTAATCTCTTTTTTCTTTTTCTTTTTTTTAGAAACTTCATTTTTCATCAACCTTATTTCCATTTTGTTTGCCTTTGTGGAAGAGCGGCTGAAGACCACTCACTTTACCAAAGAGTTCCAACAGCCTCAGAGAAGCTCCAGCCAAACAAAATTTGAATAGATTTCTCCCTTCCCAGAAAATAGAAGACTTTACAATGAAGTGCTATAATCAGTTGTAAGTAAAATAGTATAGTAACATTTAACAATTCATATTTCAGGACTGAGTTCTTTTTGATTAGCACCCAGATAGAAAAAGACCTCTGATACCTTTTTTCAAGCCATCGTATCAATTCTTTAGAAGAGCATTTACCAGCTTTGAATTGCAAATAAAAAATAGGACTTAGCAAAATACGTGCCTTGCTATCAGCTACTACTGCACTCTTTTCTCCCATAAGAGATAACTCTTTCATTCTCATCTGTATAGATGAGTGGCCACGGGCTTTGTACACCTAGGAATGAAGATGAGGCTTACTTTGCCTTCTCATTGTAAATAGAAAATTTGGGGGGTTGACTTGCAGATGAAATACAGCCTCAGCCAATAGTCATCATAATCATTATGGTATCAGAATAAGCATATTTGGGACACCGAAAATACCAGAAGAAGAGGGAAGAGAAAAGAGAACACTTTATGGCTCAGTGGCTAATCATAAATATTAAATGTCAATATGATTTTTCCTATGTGATATTCAAAAAGAACTGGTCCAAAACCACTGTTAAAGTGAGTGACATATGGTGTAATGCATAACGTATCTCAGGTTGGCAGTCTCTGCTATTGCACATGACTGTCTCTCATTTCCAAAATCAAGGTTTGGCATTATTATCACATGTGATTCAAAATCAGATCTTACAAGTTTAGTTTCTGATCCGACTATTGTTAGTCTGTGATCCGAATATGACCCCAGTCATTCTGACAAGGTGGAGATGGTAGTGGTGATACACAAAAACAACCTTGTAGTATCATTCTACTCACAGGGAAATCTCAAGAGACTTTTTTAAGTTTATTTATTTACTGTGGTGCCTGGGTGGCTCTGTTGGTTAAGCATCCGATTGTAGCTCAGGTCATGATCTCGCTGTTTGTGGGTTCAAGCCCCATGTCAGGCTCTGTGCTGACAGCTCAGAGCCTGGAGCCTGCTTTGGATCCTGTGTCTTCCTCTCTCTCTCTGCCCCTCCCCTGCTCATGCTCTGTCTCTCTCTTTCTCTCTCTCTCTTTCAAAACTAAGCATAAAAAATTTATGCACTATCTGCAGTATCAGTGCAGAGCACGACATGGGACTCAAACCCAGAAACCATGAAATCATGACCTGAGCTGAAGTAGATCAGGACACTTAACCGACTGAGACACCCAGGCACCCCTCAAAAGTGACTTTAAGATACAATGAATGTTGGGGCGCCTGGGTGGCTTAGTCGGTTAAGCGTCCGACTTTGGCTTAGGTCATGATCTCGCGGTTCGTGGGTTCGAGCCCCGCGTCGGGCTCTGTGCTGACTGCCAGCTCAGAGCCTGGAGCCTGTTTCAGTCTGTGACTCCCTCTCTCTCTGACCCTCCCCTGTTCATGCTGTCTCTCTCTCTCCTAGAAATAAATAAAACTTTAAAAAAAAAAAAAAGATACAATGAATGTCTTGTTTTTCTGGGTGAGATAGAAAATTCAACAAGGATACAGCAAAAGACAGGGGCAGTTCTCGTGTTAGATGATCAGATAATCACCATGAAACCTCTGAATACCTGAAAAGGTTGCATCTGGAAGACAAATGACCTCAGGACTTGACGGGATGTGTGTGGGTGGGTGGTGGATATCACTTTGCATGTCACTGTAGACCCAGCATGCATTGAAAATAGGCTTTTTTCCCTCCATGGCCTTTTTGAGCCTGTGTCAGAGGAATATAAAGTCTGTAAGTGGTTGCAAGAGAAGCAATTCTCAGGTGGATTGAGGTCAGACTGTTTTGGCTGGAGCCTGTGAAATCTGCCTCCTGACCAGTGTCATATCATGCAGACCCTGAATGGAGCGGCCGCTGCTGAGAAAACTCATTTTCACTTTACCTACCCACAGAGAAAGTAACAAAATTCTGCATTTTTAAAACCTAGGGTCTAAAGTGAAGACTTCTTTCTTCTGATGTTCTATCCTTGGGTGCAACCTCACTGCCAGGGAGAAGGTGAGGATCAAATGGGGAACATATTTTGGAAAGATCTATTGATGTTTATGTTTCTAAAGCTATCAAAATTTGAGCGAGAGTTCCAACATTATCTTCGAGAATGTTTCAAAATAGAACTGTTGCATGCAAGCTAACAAACTACATAACCTCAGGTTTAAAATACTAGCCTTTTTTCTTTTCATTCTCTCTCTCTCTCTCTTTTTTTTTTTTTTTGGAGGAAGAGAGAGTGCAAGAGGGGGAGGAGGTGGGGGAGATGAGGAGAGAGAATCCCAGGCAGGCTCCTCGCTGTCAGTGTAGGGGAGTCGGGGGGAGTTCCATCTCATGACCCTGAGACCGTGACCTGAGCCAAAATCAAGAGCCAGATGCTCAACTGACTGAGCCCCCCCTAGGTGCCCCTAGGAATATTAACTTTGAAGTGGAGATGTAAATCACATCTGAAATTTGCAGGCATAAGAAGCACATTTGGAGGGAGATTCTATAGATCCAGGAAAGGGGGCAAGGGAAGGGTGCAAGGAGAGCTTTCTATGGAAAAATGGGGAAGAATAAGAAGATAAATTTATACAGGGCACCTGGTCTCAGTTGGTTAAGTGTTCGACTTTGGTTCAGGTCATGATCTCATGGCTCGTGACTTCAAGCCCCACATAGGGCTATGTACTGACAGCTCAGTACAAAGCCTGTCTTCAAATTCTTCAAATTCTATGTCTCACTCTTTCTCTCTCCCTCCCCTGCTTGCATTCTCTCTCTCTCTCTCTCAAAAACTAAATAAAACATAAAAAAATTTAAAGAAGATAAATTTATAGTTCAGAGGGATGGGGGTGAGAATTCTATGATCCCTCTGAGAAAGTGAAAATGTGAGAACTTGTGAGTCCAGCCAGCACCCAAATCCTTAATAGTATTAGAGATGCAAATCCTGTGGGTTGGCATGTCAGCACGTTGTCAATTAGTGGTTCTTAAGGGTTAGGGAATATAAGAATCATCTAGAGAATGGGTTTAAAATGTAGCAAGTGAGGCTTCACTCCTTGAGACTCCATTTCAGTAGATCCAGGCTCGGTGCGGGAACTCAGATATTGTCATTCAGATGATCCCTTCATTTTGACAAATATACTGTACTCTTTTGGAGTAAAGGAATCTGCAATTCTCCTATCCCTTTCCTTTGCTTTAAGAAAAATCCCCACTGGGGCACCTGGGTGGCTCAGTTGGTTAAGCGTCCAATTCTTGGTTTCAGCTCAGGTCATGATCTCATGGTTCATGGGATTGAGATTTGCATTGGGCTCTGTGACTACAGCTCATGGGGATTCTCTCTCCCTCTCTCTCTGCCCCTTCTCCAATCACACACTCTCTCTCAAAATAAATAAATAAACAGTTAAAAAATTTTTAATGTTTTATTTCTGAGAGAGAGAGACAGCGTGAGCAGAGGAGGGCCATAGAGAGAAGGAGGCACAGAATCTGAAACAGGCTCCAGGCTCTGAGCTGGCTGTCAGCACTGAGCCTGACGCAGGGCTCGAACCCACAAAAGGTGAGATCATGACCTGAGCCGAAGTCAGATGCTTAACCAACTGAGCCACCCAGGTGCCCCTAAACATTTTTTAAAATCCCAACTTCCACGAAAAGTGTCATTTTTCCTCTTAAAAGAAATAGCATTGAAATCACAGCAGCATTACTCACCACAAGTCCTTGATGCTTGATGCTTTTTTAGGGCTACTATGTTCCAAACATTGTAAACACTTAGTCTATGTTATAATATTAACTACTGTTTATTGAGTCTTTAGTAATTGCCAGGCACTCTTAACTAATTAAACACAGGATATCTAAAGAATGTCTATCCTTCCTACAAAGAAAATAGTATTCTCTATTTTTATAGCTAAGAATATTGTGGCTCACAAAAGTTCAGTGACCTGTCTGAGGTCACATGTTAGTAAGCAAAATATAGTCCCTGGATCCAAAGACTACTTTTTCCAGTCCTTTTATTTTTTTTTCTTAAATAGTTTATTGTCAAGTTGGTTTCCATATAACACCCAGTGCTCATCCCAACAAGTGCCCTTCCCCATGCCCATCTCCGCCCTTCCCCTCCCCTTCCCCCCCCCATCAGCCCTCAGTTTGGTCTCAACCAGCGCTTTGTTTTAAAATGAACAAATGAGTGGGAGATGAAAACATCTCCATGTGACAAATTCCTGCAAGTGTGTATAAGTGGCTAATGCTGTAGACAGAACTGTCATTTCTACTTAATCCCCATAGATAACACTGACACACTGAAAATAGCTTTAATCAGCCTTCAATATCTGTGTCCTCTCTTGTCTGCTGCTCAGCTGACTGACAAAAGATGATTCCGGGACTTTGTCCCAAGCCCTTGGGAAACAGAATTATGTACATTGTACCCCCTGTATGACGGAACAGTAGGGCAGTTAAAGTATTTGCCTAGAGGCCTCTGGTATTTACTATCCTTTGAGATTTTCAGCCCAAAGTAAGGGGATGTGCCTTCTGCCCTAAAATCACGTACCTGATAATGCAGAAGGGCAGCCCTGTGATTGGAAAGAACTCTACCTGATCTGAGCTAGAAAGAACTGGCTTTGACTCTCAGCTTGGGCTCTCGTTAGCTCTGCCTTGGGGCTAGCCGTCTGTCCCTTCTGAAACTTACTGTCCTCCTGTCCAGTCTTCTCACTTTTAATGTATGAATAAAAATGAATACTTTGCAAGATAAAAGAGAAATGTAAAAGCTTCTAACACATAGTACGTGTGCAGTAAGTTTTGTTTAACTGTGCTGTTTATAAATGAACTTTAACCCTAACTTTATGCAGCTTGAAAAATGGAAATTTCTCCAGTTTCACCCTGTTTGTAGATGAACTCAAATATGTGCTCAACACATTGGGCTTTGCTGAGTCATTCATACACACCGTCAAACTGTTCAGGGTGGTGATAGAGATAGATCAAAAGAAGCGAGCACCA
This sequence comes from Hyaena hyaena, assembly GCF_003009895.1. Lineage (NCBI taxonomy): Eukaryota > Metazoa > Chordata > Mammalia > Carnivora > Hyaenidae > Hyaena > Hyaena hyaena. The sequence continues at coordinate 343,238 of NW_024081827.1, read as the reverse complement.
TGAATATTTCTTAAAGAAGCAAATGGCCTTTGGAAAAGCTGTTTCAACTGCCTAAAATGTAAAAGAAGTTTGCTTTGCTCATTACTGTAATAGAACTTTTAGACTACAGACTTCATGATCCCTCTTTTCTGACACTGTGTTAAGCACAGATCATGTGCCTAATCATAGAAACGGGTACATGTCTCATCCCAAGATTTTTATAGCTAGTCAAGCATTTCTTGATGTGTTCAATAGATACTTACCTAATGATGACAGTGGACCAGCTAGGAACTAAAATGTAGTTTTGAAATGAGACCCTCAGGGACTAAAAGTAACCTGAGAGAGACAAACAACAAACCGTAGCATGTAATAAGGGCTAATAGCCCATTAGGCGTGAGGCTCACAGAAGAGAATTATCTTGGGATAACCTCCAAGAGTTAATTAACACCTAATAGCAATCTTAACGATGACTTAGCCAGGAAAGGGAAGAGAGGAATGTTCAGACAAAGGGAATGGATGTGCAAGATCACAGCAGTGTAAGACAGCTTGGCATACTTGAAAACTACAAATAGTAAGAAATGTTGGGAAATAGGGGGTGGAGTGCAGCATGTTGGACAGATAAACAGAAGAGAACTACAGGTAGATAGAGTCAGCTAAGAAAAGTCTTTTGTGTCAAGATTTTTTAAAAGACATTCTATGCCGAGAACAAACTGAGGGCTGATGGGGGGGGGGGAGGGGGTGAAGAGCATGGAGGAGGGCACTTGTGGGGATGAGCACTGGGTGTTACGTGGAAACCAACTTGACAATAAACTATTTTTAAAAATAAATAAATAAAAGACATTCTAAAAGTAAGAAAATGATAAAACATGTCCAGGAGAATGCTAGGTAGCGTATTTTGAGGAAAGAGGCACAGAACCAGTTTAGTTTATTTGGTCCCTAACTCCTGGGGGCATTCTAGGCATTCAGGACAGGATTCTGGGTAGTAGGATCTCCAGGCGGTAACACATGCCATGGCCTGCTGAAGAAGGCTCTGGGATCCCATACAGGAATGACATGGATCATGTGCCCAAATGGCTGTGGGCAGGTGGGAATGGCAGAAAGAATTGTGTCCCCAGGGAAGTTAAAGGGACAGGTGAGGAAAAAAAAAATCATTAAGGTGATCAGTCCCCTTAACTATGAGCTAAAATGAAAGTGAAAGGTGTCACACGGGACCAAGCCACCCCAATATAGTTTGACAATTATTTCTCCAGTGTGGTCAATCAGAAATGAATAGATGGGGGATGGAACTTTGAAAATATCTAATGATGTGGCAGGATACCACCCAAGGGACAGGCCTGTGGAACAAGAGATGGGTTTTTTTTCTATGAATCTTGCTCTTTTAATTCTAAACAAGTAGAAATAGGAAGAAGTTGGATGAAAATAAAATTGCAAATCCAACCTTTACCTTCTCATAGGAGATTGCCTTCTAAACAAAGATTTCCCCAGTTTAATCTTCAGTGAGAGAATAAAGCTCATGGTTTGATAAACATGCAATGGGGGCTATCCCCTTGAGATGACTTCTAGAATGACTGAGAGCCTCAAATTAAAAGACCACAATGACAGCACTGCCATTTTATGACCATCTTCACACATCCCTGTCTGGGTCAATGGAGTAAAGACAGAAATGTGATTGGAAAAGCTGATCAAGTTGGAGGACCTTGGGGCTCTTTTCTTAGAACCATGGCTTAGGACATGAATATATATATATATATATGGATAATTTCTTATGCCTATAAAGCCAACTTCCTAGGGAGAGAAGTTGGCAAATATGGTGTTGGGATTGTCATCAACTGATAAAAGCAACTGTATTTCCTCAATGTAAGGTTGTTGTTAGGGGCCACCTGGTGGCTTAATTGGATAAACACCCAACTCTTAATTTCAGCTCAGGTCGTGATCTCACAGTTCATGGGATTGAACCCCGTGTCGGGCTCTGCACTGACAGTGGGAAGCTTGCTTGTGATTCTCTCTCCCTCCCCTGCTTGCACTCTCTCTCTGTCTCTCAAAATAAACAAATAAACAAACAACAAAAAGAAAATTGTTAGATAAAAAGGAGATGTTCCATAAGATGTCCAATTTAGAGGTGAGTTTAAGGAAGACTGGAAGAAAAGCCTAAGCCAGCGCTTCGAAATTCTTTTTAAAAATCACCTGGATGGTTGGCCCTGTAATGTGAGCAGCTCAACTTTAAGAGGCCCTTGAATTGACAGCCTGGGTCCTACGGCAAGAAGAGACCCCCATGCATCAGAGAGCTACTCCAAGGGCGAGATGGGAATGGGGGAGAACCCACCTTGCTGCTATGGGTAAGGACGGCCAGGTGTTCTGAGGCCCAAAGTCCAATTCCTGTGTAAGCACAGACATGGTTCAGACAATTATTGGTGGCAAGAAGTCCCTTCCAGTGAGTGAGGAGGCGTGACAGTGAGGAAAGCCAGAGATGGTCCAACTTGGAAGTCAGGTGCAGTCAGAGCCTTGAGATCTGCCCTTATGAGGCATAACTTCTGCCAGTGGTTGGGGACGTACTTTACGCTTCAATATCCTGGAATTACCACGCTGTCTGGCCTTTGAGTCTCTATTCATGCTGTTCCCTCCACCTGAAATCCCTTCCAGCAACAACCACCCTATCCTTCTTTTCGAAAGGAACTTATAATGCCAATATAACCCCTGTTTCTTATAACTCCAACTAAATCATATGCTCCTTGAGAAGGAAGCTTACCTGACTTATTAGCCATTTTATTCCAAATGTCCAGTATCATGTCCACCACATCATCAGTTCACATAGGTGCTCGTTGAATGAATGAACTAAAGAGAAAGAAGCTAGGGTTGGATCAAGCCCACTGGCTGGAACTTTAGCTAATGAATAGGATTTAATGTTCTGGTTCCAGAGAACTAGAATCGTATTTGAGTGGGTAGAGCCAACACTGAGGTAGTTCTGGGATGATCTGGGGTACCTGAGGTCTCGGGGAAAGTTATACATGAAAGGAGACTTACAAGTCAGACTAGAATTTAGCCATACTGACTAGAACTGCTGAACGTGGAGGAAATGAGACATATTTGCTAATGGATGTCCTACCTCTGCAAAGGTGATCCATAATGTGGTCTGCAAATGGGTCCTATCGGTATAGCCAATCACAGCAAGTTAGGAAAAGAAGGGCAGAAGAAGGGCAGCTGAGGGTTGACAAGCAGAGAAATTACACAGAGAATTACAGCTGTTCCCTTTATCCAATTGGCCTGAGGTTTTAGGATGCTAAAGATTGTGAGGGTAAAAACTTCCAATCGAATCGTTTGGAGATCTATAACAAAGCATGATTTGTTTGCAGTCTGAACAGAGATGGAGAGGAGACTTGTCACCCTAGCTTCACCACTTACATCTGCAATCCTCAGCTTCCACATTGTCTAAATGGGACGATGTATGGAAAGTGCCTAGTACGGAGCTTCATATACAGCATATTCAAGAAATGGCACCTGTCATAAATGCTGGCGCCAGTCCTGACTTAGGTAAAGGGACTGTTGTCACTCATGTTGTCCATTTCCCTCTCCACCAGTATACACACACCTTCTCAAACACATACACAAATAGCAGTAGATTCTCTGGGGTCTTCTTACAGTAGGGGAAAGACTAACAACCCTGAGAGCCCCAAAGCCACGTGTCTACCAGGAGATGCACAGCACACTGAATCATTAACAACTGCCCATCCGTATGTGTAGTCTGACTCTGACACCCCTTCCCAACTTTTCCTGGGAACCCCTCAAAATAACAATTTTTCCCTTAACTATATCTGGTTCTTAGTCAGTTGCACATAAGAATCAACTGAAATTCTCCTGAAGAAGAATAATGCTCAAGTTCACCACCAGACCAATTAGGTTAGAAATTTCCAGGAAGAGGGTTCAGCTTGGGTGGTTTTCTAAAGATCCCAGGTGATTCTAACGTGCTAACTCATGTGTAGACCCTGGACCATAGCATGAGCATCACATAGAGGCTTATTTAAAATGCAGAATCTCAGGTCCCAGTCCAGACTAAATCAGAATTGGAAGGAATCAGAATCTTCATTCCCAGTGATTAGTAATCACATCAAAGTTTGAGAAGTACTAGTGGGCATCACAGAGTCCCAGCTCTGGCCACACAACCTAATCATCTAGAGGAATTTTGGAAAATGCAAGTGCTTGGGCTCCACTCTCTGAGATTTTTAAAAATTTATTTATATATTCTTGAGAGACAGAGAGAAAGAGAGTGCACATCAGAGAGGGGTAGAGAGAAGGAGAGAGAGAATCCCAAGCAAGCTCGGCACTGTCAGCACAGAGGCTGACATGGGGCTGTAACTCACGGAGAGTGAGATCATGACCTGAGCAGAAATCTAGAGTTGGACGCTTAACCACTGGGCCACACAGGCCACTCAGACTTTTATTTAATTGGTCTGAAGAGGACCTCACATAAATATCTTGAAAAATCTCCCCTGGGCATATAAACTGTGCGGCCAGGGCTGAGAACCACAGTGCTGGGTAGGTGTTGCCTCAGTGATGGGCTGAATTCTCGGCCTTGAGCACCTTCACGAGGGAGCTGTGAGATACAAGGCTCATCAGCATTCCTTTTCTCCATGGCCACCTCAGAATTGGCCAAGGAACAAACGTAGTCTCTCTAGGATGGGGCCGTCTAGCAACATGTTTAACAAATGTCTATTTCATAAACTCATATGTCAATTTGTATTTTCAATTTTCCCTCTTGTTACAGCTCCAGTGTATGAATGACTAGCTCTCTGTGCATGACAACAAGCAAACGGGAATATGCTTCTCTTAGAGATGTGCTTCATGTTCTAGTTTTACTCAGTGGCGAATAATTTTATGTTAAAACTAACAAGGGGATGTTACAAGGCACAGTATATATTGTTTGTGAATTTTAAAGACATAACACAAGACTTCAAAGAAATTCTGTGCTTTAAGTGGACACTTCAGGCCATGCCCCAGACCTCTGAGTGGAATTTAATCTCTCTCTGCCTTTGTGACCAGTTTAGAGAAAAAGTTGGAGGAATACCAAATCTACAGAATTCTCTGAAATGTGACAAATCCTAATTGACTTGGTTTCAAATCCTCAGCAGTTAGAGCATCTGGGTTTATCTCAAATGCTAGAGATACTGTAACATATGTCACTTCTATCCCAGCCAAGGGTCAAATGCGGTATCACAAACAGAAGCTAAAATAAATTCCCAAAGTCATTTTTTGGCTGAGTTAACTTTATTCACATGATAGCTATAGGGGTTGACAATGACTTCCTCTAACATTTCTTCCGGTGAGTTGATTTAGAGTTTGGTTGCAGACAGTGTGGGTTGAAGGGATGTGTGGGTTAAGATAGATCAGGGGCTTGTTACAATTCTACATCATCATGAATCATTTAATTTTAACCTTGTGGCTTGTCTAACACATCTGCAGGAAGAGTTGAGGAATAAATCTAATGCTCACTGGAAAATACTTAGCAGCCCTTGAGAACAGCATCTTTAGAGTACCCACAATTGATCCTAACACTGGAGGCACCTCAGATATGGTGAGGGTGGGTCAGAAGTGCCTTGGAGCGCCAAGAAAGGCATCCCGTGACAGCAGTGGGAGCTCAGGGCACGCATCAGGCAGCTCTGGAGAGATGCAGCCAATCTCAGGAGCATGACATGGCTTCTCAGTACTGATAGGACCTCACAAGGAGCCACATGAGAATAACAGTAATCAGGACAATGGTGAAGTTGAGGAACAGCTCCCGCGTGGATATCCCCATTCTTGGAGTTGGCTCGGCGAGAACTGAAGGCAGACTCCTGAGGGTGCACCAGAGACCTCGTGCTTGTCCTCACCTAACAGGAAGTTACAGAGAGAACATGGGAAGATAAATGAGCATGCTTTCCTCATTGTGGAAGAGGAGACTGTGAGAGGCCGAACCGTGACCCCAACAAAATCTCTGTGTTGGAATCCTGACACCCAGTGTCTCAGTGTGTGACTGTATTTGGAGACAGGGTCCTTCAAAAGGTAATTCAGTTTAAAGGAGGCCACCAAGATGGACCTTAACCCATTATGACTGGGGTTCTTCTAGAAAAGGAGATGAGGACGCAGACATATACAAAGGAAGACCACGTGAAGGCAGGGAAGGCAGTCACGTACCAGCCACGGAGAGAGGCCTCAGAAGAAATCAACCTTGCCAAGACCTTCATCTTAAATCTCTAGCTTCCAGACTATCTTTGGACTAGAGCCTCAGCTCTTCCTGGCTCTCCAGCCTGCTGACCTCTCCTGTAGACTTTGGACTTGTTGGCCTCCATAATCACATAAGCCAATTTTATTTATATGTCTATCTATATCCATCTCAGTATCAACATATGGATGTAGGTCTCTCTCACACACACACACACACACACACACACACACACACACACACACTATTGGTTCTGTTTCTCTGAAGAACCCTGACTAATAAGGAGAACCTGGCTCTTCTACCTAATGTGAAAAAATCCAATAAAGTCTTGTTGTTGTTTTTTTCCTGTGATAAACATACAGACGCTTTGGATAAAACACAAAATATTCTATTTTCTCTCTTCAATGTGTGTGTGTGTGTGTGTGTGTGTGTGTGTGTGTGTGTGCTTGCTTTTCTAACTTAGAATACCGGCAAGCAAGGTCACCAAAACAAAATAAAACTCCCAAATGTGGTATGGTTTAGTGTCTGTTCTTGCACTGAATTGCATGTAGAAGGAGAACGCCATAATCTCTCAAGCTTCAGGCTGTCATAGGTCTTCGCCTAGCCCTGTGAAAGCATGAAGCATGTGTAGCAGCTGCTTGGCGTCTTGTAAGCCCTGCATTGGGCATGCAGCCCACTGGGGTCAACCAGAAGTCCCTTGCATAGCAGACATTCAGTCAAAAGAGCAAGTGTTAAACTCATGGGTACTTCTATTTCAAAAAGGGCTTGTGCCAGCTATTTTTAGTCAAGTGCAGGATGTGCTTATATTGTAAACACTTCAAAGAGCAGGGATGGTATCTTTATAGTTTGTACAGATAGTGCATGCAGGAAATCATACTTTGGTAACACATGCAACGTAGTCAATCAGATTATGACCTTCGTGAGGGGCATAATTGGCACTTTGTGTGTACAAACCAAATGAAATTAAAGATAAAATTTTAGATATCTAGATACTAAAATTTTTGATACTCTGAAGTGAAAAAGTTTAGGAAGAGGGAGTGTTTCGTTTATTGTTAAGGGTGGAAGTTCAGGGCATAGGAAGGGTTGTTAGCAAGTTTTGACCCTGAATGACATTCTTTTTTTTTTTTTTTTACTTTTT